>NC_036850.1:20243988-20303320 GCF_002910315.2 Salvelinus sp. IW2-2015 | reverse complement strand
ACGCTCTCTGCTTAGCAGCGCTCTCTGCTCAGTACGCTCTCTGCTTAGCAGCGCTCTCTGCTCAGTACGCTCTCTGCTTAGCAGCGCTCTCTGCTTAGCAGCGCTCTCTGCTCAGTACGCTCTCTGCTTAGCAGCGCTCTCTGCTCAATTTGGCAGCAACGCGAGTGGGAGAGGGAGATGCCCGTGTGGTTCGTGGTTTCACTCACCGAAGCACACGGACTCATCACTCACCGCTGTCATCAAATGGACTCATGCTAGCAACAAGTTCTGACTGAGCTCAATCATCACAAAACGGAAATACACCGATGAGTTTCTCTCTTTCATACAAACTTTGAGAAATAACGAGGAGCGCACACAATGTGTTCTGTGCGGGGAAGTGCTTAGTAATGAGAATCAAAATGAACAAATGAATGTAACGACACATCCTGACCAAACATCCACAGCATGACGGTAAACCCAGGGAGTTCTTTCAGAACAGGGCAGAATGCTTCAGGAAACAGTGCTTCGAAAGTGGAAAAGTAAGTCAGCTAGCATGGAATTGTTGTCATTTTATAACGGGTATAAGCAGAAATGTTATTAAATAAATAAAGGTGAAATAATTTTTATTTTTAACTACCCAAGTCCGTTAAGAACAAATTCTTATTTACAATGACTGACCCTGGCCAAACCCGGACAACGCTGGGCCAATTGTGCAGCGCCCAATGGGACTCCCAATCATGGCCGGATGTGATGCAGCCTGTATTCGAACCAGGTACTGCAGTGACGCCTCTTGCACTGAGATGCAGTGTCTTAGACATCTACTACTATGAGACATAGTAAGGGAGTACTGTCTCTCATAGTAGTAGATGTGAGTTTCTCTTTCAAACAATCCTCTGGCCTTGTAGCGTTACACAGCTAATAGCTAACGTTAGCCAAAGCAAGCTAGGTAGCTACTGAGAGTGCAACCCTAAGTAACAGTACAGATGAAGATGAAAAATGATCAGACATACTGTACATCTTAATGTAAGTTATTGTTGGAAATAAGTCTAGGTTGGAACCGTTGCTGTTAAAATACAAGTCATAATTTTTTACTCTGAACTGGAATAAACTGATTGAAGCAAGCTATTTTTTGAGGCAAACACTCACACAGTTCTAGGTTGCTCATCTACAGCAGGAAGTGGTCTCCTGCCTAAATGAGAAAGCAGTAGATGTTCTGATCCAGTTTGGCACCACATACCTATGCGAGTCAGGGTTCTCAAGATACTGACATACTTAAAAAACAAGTAAAAATCCCAGCACAATAGCAAAGGAGGATGCTGGAGGAAACCGAGTCCTATATCGACATAACCTGAAAGGCCGCTCAGCAAGGAAGAAGCCACTGCTCCAAACCCGCCATAAAAAAGCCAGACTACGGTTTGCAACTGCACATAGGGACAACGATTGTACTTTTTGGAGAAATGTCCTCTGGTCTGATGAAACAAAAACAGAACTGTTTGGCCATAATGACCATCGTTATGGTTGGAGGAAAAAGGGGGAGGCTTGCAAGCCGAAGAACCCCATCCCAACCGTGAAGCACGGGGTGGCAGCATCATGTTGTGGGGGTGCTTTGCTGCAGGAGGGACTAGTGCACTTCACAAAATAAATAGAATCATATGGAAGGAAGATTATGTGGATATATTGAAGCAACATCTCAAGACATCAGTCAGGAAGTTAAAGCTTGGTCGCAAATGGGTTTCAAATGGACAATGACCCAACATACTTCCAAAGTTGTGGCAAATATGGCTTAGGACAACAAAGTCAAGGTATTGGAGTGACCGTCAACAAAGCCCTGACCTAGTCTTAATAGACATTTGTGGGCAGAACTGAAAAGCTTGTGCGAGAAGGAGGCCTACAAACCTGACTCGTTACACAGCTTCTGCAGGAGGAATGGGCCAAAATTCACCCAACTTATTGTGGGAAGCTTGTGGGAAAGGCTACCCAAAACGTTTGACCCAAGTTAAACAATTTAAAGGCAATGCTACCAAATACTAATTGAGTGTATGTAAACGTCTGACCCACTGGGAATGTGATGAAAGAAATAAAAGCTGAATTAAATCATTCTCTCTACTAATATTCTGACATTTCACATTCTTAAAATAAAGTGGTGATCCTAACTGACCTAAAACAGGGAATTTTTACTAGGATTAAATGTCAGGAATTGTGAAAAACTGAGTTTAAAGTATTTGGATAAGGTGTATGTAAACTTCTGACTTCAACTGTGTGTGTAAGAAGCCTTCTTGACCTAGACTTGGTGCTCCGGTACCGCTTGCCGTGCGGTAACAGAGAAAACAGTCTATGACTTGGGTGACTGGAGTCTCTTGACAATTTGATGGGCTTTCCTGTGACAACTCCTATTATATAGGTCCTGGTTGGCAGGAAGCTTGGCCCCAGTGATGTACTGGACCGTACGCACTACCCTCTGTAGCGTCTTACGGTCAGATGCCGAGCAGTTGCCATACCAGGTGGTGATGTAACCCGTCAGGATGCTCTCGATAGTGCAGCTGTAGAACTTTTTGAGGATCTGGGTACCAATGCCAAATCTTTTCAGTCTCCTGAGGGGGAAAAGGTTTTGTTGTGCCCTCTTCACGACTGTCTTGGTGTGTTTGGACCATGATAGTTCGTTGGTGACGTGGACACCAAGGAAGTTAACTCTTGACCCGCTCCACTGCAGCCCCGTCGATGAGAATGGGGGCGTGCTCGGTCCTCCTTTTCCTGTTGTCAACGATCAGCTCCTTTGTCTTGCTCACATTGAGGGAGAGATTGTTGTCCTAGCACCACACTGCCAGTTCTCTGACCTCCTCCCTATAGGCTGTCTCATCGTTGTTGGTGATCAGGCCTACCACTGTTGTGTCATCAGCAAACTTAATGGTGTTGGAGTTGTGTAAGTACACACTGAGGTGCCCCAGTGTTGAGGATCAACGTGGCAGACGTGTTGTTGCCTACCCTTACCACCTGGGGGCGGCCTGTCAGGAAGTCCACTATCCGGTTGCAGAGGGAGGTGTTTAGTCTAGAGGTCGACCGATTAATCGGCATGGCCGATTTCAAGTTTTCATTACAATCGGTAATCGCCGTTTTTGGACGCCACGAGAAAGCTGCCTGGCAGGCTGACCACCTGTTACGCGAGTACAGCAAGGAGCAAAGGTAAGTTGCAAGCTAGCATTAAACTTATCTTTATAAAAAAACAACCAATCTTCACATAATCACTAGTTAACTACACATGGTTGATGATATTACTAGGTTAACTAGCTTGTCCTGCATTGCATATAATCAATGTAGTGCCTGTTAATTTATCATCGAATCACAGCCTTCTTCGCCAAACGGGTGATGATTTAACAAAAGTACAATCATTGCACGAATGTACCTAACCATAAACATCAATTCCCTTATTAAAATCAATACACAGACGGTTCCGTATTTCACTGAAAGAATAAATGTTTTGTTTTCGAAATGATCGTTTCCGGATTTGACCATATTAATGACCTAAGGCTCGTATTTCTGTGTTTATTATATTATAATGAAGTCTATGATTTGATATTTGATAGAGCAGTCTGACTGTGCGGTGGTAGGCAACAGCAGGCTCCTAAGCATTCATTCAAACTTTACTGCGTTTGCCAGCAGCTCTTAGCAATGCTTGAGGCACAGCGCTGTTTATGACTTCAAGCCTATCAACTTCCGAGATTAGGCTGGCAATACTAAAGTGCCTATTAGAACATCCAATAGTCAAAGGTATATGAAATACAAATGGTATAAAGAGAAATAGTACTATAATAACTACATTCTAAAACTTCTTAACTGGGAATATTGAAGACTCATGTTAAAAGGAACCACCAGCTTTCATATGTTCTGAGCAAGGAACTTAAATGTTAGCTTTTTTACATGGCCATCATATTTGCGATCTTATTGACGTTTCTTCTCCCAGACACTGGATCTTTTTGATATTTAAACCAAATTGAGACAATGTTCATTATTTATTTGAGACTAAATAGATTTTATTGATGTATTTTATATTAAAATGTATTTTAAGTTAAAAATAGTGTTCATTCAGTATTGTTGTAATTGGCATTATTACAACAACAAAAAAAATTATATATTATTATATACAGTGGGGAGAACAGATATTTGATACACTGCGATTTTGCAGGTTTTCCTACTTAACAAAGCATTGTAGAGGTCTGTAATTTTTATCATAGGTACACTTCAAACTATGAGAGACGGAATCTAAACAAAATCCAGAAAATCACATTGTATGATTTTTAAGTAATTAATTTTGCATTTATATGGCATGACATAAGTATTTATACATCAGAAAAGCAGAACTTAATATTTGGTACAGAAACCTTTGTTTGCAATTACAGGAGATCATATGTTTCCTGTAGTTCTTGACCAGGTTTGCACACACTGCAGCAGGATTTTGGCCCTCCTCCCTACAGATCTTTCCAGATCCTTCAGGTTTCGGGGATGTCGCTGGGCAATACGGAGTTTCAGCTCCATCCAAAGATTTTCTATTGGGTTCAGGTCTGGGAGACTGGCTAGGCCACTCCCAGGACCTTGAGATGCTTCTTACGGAGCCACTCCTTAGTTGCCATGCGCTGTGTGCTTTGTGTCGTTGTCATGCTGGAAGACCCAGCCACGACCCATCTTCAATGCTCTTACTGGAGGGAAGGAGGTTGTTTGGCCAAGATCTCGCGATACATGGCCCCATCCATCTCTCCCTCAATATGGTGCAGTCGTCCTGTCCCTTTGCAGAAAAGCATCCCAAAGAATGATGTTTCCACCTCCATGCTTCACGGTTGGGATGGTGTTCTTGGGTTTGTACTCATCCTTCTTCTTCCTCCAAACACGGCGAGTGCAGTTTAGACAAAAAGCTCTATTTTTGTCTTCATCAGAACAATGACCTTCTCCATTCCTCCTCTGGATCATCCAGATGTCATTGGCAAACTTCCGACGGGCCTGGACATGCGCTGGCTTGAGCAGGGGGACTTGCGTGCGCTGCAGGATTTTAATCCATGACGGCGTAGTGTGTTGCTAATGGTTTTCTTTTGAGACTGTGGTCCCAGCTCTCTTCAGGTCATTGACCAGCGTCTGCCGTGTAGTTCGTGGCTGATCCTCACCTTCCTCATGATCATTGATGCCCACGGGTGAGATCTTGCATGGAGCCCCAGACCGAGGATGATTGACCGTCATCTTGAACTTCTTCCATTTTCTAATAATTGCGCCAACAGTTGTTGCCTTCTCACCAAGCTGCTTGCCTATTGTCCTGTAGCCCATCCCAGCCATGTGCAGGTCTACATTTTTATCCCTGATGTCCTTACACAGCTCTCTGGTCTTGGCATTGTGGAGAGGTTGGAGTCTGTTTGATTGAGTGTGTGGACAGGTGTCTTTTATACAGGTAACGAGTTCAAACAGGTGCAGTTAATACAGGTAATGAGTGGAGAACAGGAGGGCTTCTTAAAGAAAAACTAACAGGTCTGTGAGAGCCGGAATTCTTATGGTTGGTAGGTGATCAAATACTTATGTCACGCAATAAAATGCAATTGAATTACTTAAAAATCATACAATGTGATTTTCTAGATTTTTGTTTTAGATTCCGTCTCTCACAGTTGAAGTGTCCCTATGATAAAAATTACAGCCCTCTACATGCTTTGTAAGTAGGAAAACCTGCAAAATTGGCAGTGTATCAAATACTTGTTCTCCCCACTGTATATATAAATAAAAATCGTCCAATTTAATCGGTATCAGCTTTTTTTTGTCCTCCAATAATCGGTATCGGCATTGAAAAATCATAATCGATCAACCTCTAGTTTAGTCCCAGGGTCCTTTGTTTGTGATGATCTTCATGGGCACTATGGTGTTGAACGCTGAGCTGTAGTCAATGAACAGCATTCTCACATAGGTGTTCCTATTGTCCAAGTGGGAAAGGGCAGTGTGGAGTGCGAATGAGATTGCGCCATATGCGGATCTGTTGGTGCGTTATGCGAATTGGAGTGAGTCTAGGGTATCCGGGAGGATGCTGTTGATGTGAGCCATGACCAGCCTTTCAAAGCACTTCATGGCTACTGACGTGAGTGCTATGGGGCGGTAATCATTTAGGCAGCTTACCTTCGCTTCCTTGGGCACAGGGACCATGGTGGTCTGCTTGAAACATGTAGGTATTACAGACTCGGTCAGGGAGAGGTTGAAAATGTCAGTGAAGACACTTGCCAGTTGCTTTGAGTACACGTCCTGGTAATCCGTCTGGCCCCACGGCTTTGTGAATGTTGACCTGTTTAAAAGTCTTGCTCACATCGGCTACCGAGAGCATTATCACACAGTCATCCAGAACAGCTGGTGCTCTCGTGCATGCTTCAGTGTTGCTTGCCTCGAAGCAAGTATAAAAGGCATTTAGCACGTCTGGTACGCTCGCGTCTGGGTTTCCCTTTGTAGTCCGTAATAGTTTTCAAGCCCTGCCACATCCGACGAGCGTCAGAGCTGGTGTAGTAGGATTCAATCTTAATCCTGTATTGACGCTTTGCTTGTTTGGTGGTTCGTCTGAGGGCATAGTGGGATTTCTTATAAGCACTCGGATTAGGTTCCCGCTCCTTGAAAGCAGCAGCTCTAGCCTTTAACTCGATGAGGATGTTGCCTGTAATCTGTGGCTTCTGGTTGGGATATGTACACTACCGTTCAAAAGTTTGGGGTCAGTTAGACATGGGGCGGCAGGGTAGCCTAGTGGTTAGAGCGTTGGGCTAGTAACCGAAAAGTTGCAAGTTCAAATCCCCGAGCTGACAAGATACAAATCTGTCGTTCTGCCCCTGAACAAGGCAGTTAACCCACTGTTCCTAGGCCGTCATTGAAAATAAGAATTTGTTCTTAACTGACTTGCCTAGTTAAATAAAGGTTAAATTAAAAAAAAAATATAAAAAAAATGCAAATTTTTTGGTCCATTTAAAATAACATCAAATTGATCAGAAATACAGTGTAGACATTGTTAGTGTTGTAAATGACTATTGTAGCTGGAAACGGCAGATTTTTAATGGAATATCTGCATAGGCGTACAGAGGCCCATTTTCAGTAATCATCACTCCTGTGTTCCAATAGCACGTTGTGTTAGCTAATTCAAGTTTATCATTTTAAAAGGCTAATTGATCATTAGAAAACCATTTTGCAATTATGTTAGCACAACTGAAAACTGTTGGTCTGATTTAATGAAGCAATAAAACTGTCCTTCTTTAGACTAGTTGAGTATCTGGAGCATCAGCATTTGTGGGTTCGATTACAGGCTCAAAATAGCTAGAATCAAATAACTTTCTTCTGAAACTCGTCAGTCTATTCTTGTTCTGAGAAATGAAGGCTATTCCATGCGAGAGATTGCCAAGAAACTGAAGATCTCGTACAACGCTGTGTACTACTCCCTTCACAGAACAGCACATACTGGCTCTAACCAGAATAGAAAGAGGAGTGGGAGGCTCTGGTGCACCACTGAGCAAGAGGACAAGAACATTAGAGTGTCTAGTTTGAGAAACAGATGCCTCACAAGTCCTCAACTTGCAGCTTCATTAAATAGTACCCGCAAAACACGAGTCTCAACATCAACAGTGAAGAGGTGACTCCGGGATGCTGGCCGTCTAGGCAGAGTTGCAAAGAAGAAGCCGTATCTCAGACTGGCCAATAAAAATAAAAGATTAAGATGGGCAAAAGAACACAGACACTGGACAGAGGAACTAACTAATTAAGTTACCCTGCATTCAAGTCCCTGGCCACTAGGAGAGCTGCCTCTGAATGAGCATTTTCCTGTTTGCTTATGGACCTGTAAAGCTCATTGAGTGCCGTCTTAGTGCCAGCATCGGTTTGTGGTGATAAATAGACAGCTTTGAAAAATATAGATGAGAACTCTCTTGGTAAATAGTGTGGCCTACAGTTTATCAATAGATACTCTACCTCAGGCGAGCAAAACCTTGAGACTTCCGTAATATTAGATTTTGTGCACCAGCTGTTATTTCAAATAGACACAGATCGTCACCCCTTGTCTTACCGGAGGCAGCTGTTCTATCTTGCCGAAGGACCAAAAACCCAGCCAGATGTATGTTATCCATGTCGTTCTTCAGCCACGACTCGGTGAAACACAAGATATTACAGTTTTTAATGTCCCATTGATAGGATATCCTTGATTGGAGCTCATCCATTTTGTTATCCAATAATTGTACGTTGGCTAATAGGACTGATGGTAGATGGGGTTTACTCACTCGCCTACGAATTCTCAGAAGGCAGCCCGACCTCTCCGTCTTCTCTTCATGCAAATGATGGGGATTTAGGCCCATTCCCGAGAAAGCAGTATATCCTTCACATCGGACTCGTTCAAGACAAAAATCTTTGTTTAATTCGAGGTGAGTAAGGAAATGGTCTCAATGCTGAGCATGACCTCGGTGTTAGACTGTCAAAAACTGAGCCCAGAATAGACATGCTTATTGAAAACTTCAACCAGCCACACACCTCCCATTAGGACTGTGTGTGTGTTTTCTGGTTTACATCCGTGTGATGTGATCAATCAGTTTATTCAAGTTCAGAATAAAAAATATGTATTGTATTTTAACAGCAACAGCTCCAACCTAGACTTTCTTTCGACAATCATTTCTACAGTAAGATGTACAGTAGGTCTGATCATTTTTCATCTGTACTGTTACTTAGGGTTGCACTATCAAAAAGCCTGTGTGTGTGTGTTCTGTTATGCATCTTTGTGATGTGATCAATCAGTTTATTCCAGTTCGGAATGAAAATGATGTATTTTAACAGCAACAGTTCCAACCTAGACAGATATGTGTTTTTAATGGGGAAACAATATATAGACATAGAAATTGATATTGCTATTTCATTCTTATTTGTTTTTGACTATATTGTTTTTGTTTTAAGCATAAAGGCAATGAAATGTACCAATATTTACATATAGTTGCATATTTTCCTAAGCTTGGAAGCAAGGAAAACACAGAATTTCTCATATGGGTCCCAGGCTGAAAAAGTTGAAGACCCCCTGTTCTAGATTGTCATGGTCATTTAGGTATGTTTTTAAATGGCCTGTCATGGAAATGTCAAAATACACTAGAAGCTTGGTCTCTGAGTGTGTAAGGGCCACACCAGGCTGAAGTCAACCAGCAGTAGGAGTTGTCTCTTGGTTTGTACAGTACGCCAGGTTTCTGGATGTAACCCCTATGAGCTGTGAAGAGTACAAACCTCTAATCCTCTCCCCATCGTTCAGTGTAATTACAGTATAAATGCCTGCCTGTAGGGAGGGACTGTTTACCGTCTGTCCTCTCAAAGTTACTTCCACAGAACACCAGTAGGCCTAGGCTACATTTTGACTTGGACATTTAGTGAGCTAGGGAGGTTGGAATTTCAGGACAAAAAGAGTTAGCATTGTTGTTTTATAGTTCCGGTGTGTAAATACTTAAAAATGCCAAAAGTTGTGCTGAAAATATTGTCAGCTTACAGGTTCTTCCACACAGTTAGATCACCAAGAGAAAGAGGTTCTGTAAACAGAACTTCTGGCCAATGAAGAGTCCAGCGTTGATGTTTCTGCTGGACTCATGGGATGTTGAAAGGGTAATGGAAACAGTCGAGCCACTCAGGAGAGGACCTACAAAGTTATTTCACGTCCATAAATTATCTGTTCATAAATTTCAGGTGATATATAAAAGCTGCCCGGGCTGTCGCACAAATCGTACATTTCGTGCGTCACTGGGTCAACATTCTCTTTCATAATTGCTTGTGTTAAAAGTAGATAAACCCGGGATCTTTTTATGAACACGCAGATCAGCAAATGAAAGTAAAGCAAAAAAGAGTGCTTATGATTGAGAAGGACTATTCAAGGTATTTATGCTGCCAGGGCACCCTGCCAATACTCCACAGATCATGGATCCCTATTTGCTCTAAAGCCCGCCCGGCTGGTGCATTGCTGAGATCCAGGTCGAGGGGATGTTAAGCGAAGATGAAACTTAACGTGCACGAAACACAGCACACTGCCTACATCTATTTCTAGGATGATAATTTACTGAGCGGTCGCCAATAAACTTTGGATCAAACTCCTCTCGCTGAGATTAAATCCCTTTTACTGGGAATATGCATTGTGTTTTTATGTTTTTTATCTAAGGGATATAAATTGTATTATCAGGCCTATCTTCTCAGAATTGTGGTGTTTTTGTTATTTGCTTATTCATAACTATATAAATGGAACCTCCACATTTTGCCTGGGGTTCTGTTTTGGATATTTCATGAAATTGAAAAGACATTTTTCCTTGTTGTGTTTTTCTAATTCTTCCACACATCATCGCTCATTGATTGGCAACTGAAATCAATCAGCCTATAATACATTATATGTGAATCAAAATATAAACTCACATGTCAGAAAACAACTGTTTGTAGATTGAATTTATTTTCCCTTTTAAACAATGCTCAAGGAATGCTTTTATTGAAAAAAAGAGAATTGTCTTTGATCATGTAGCTAATCTATTAATCTATTACGATATAGGCCTATAAAATCCTAAATTGATTAGTGATTTTCCAGTAGAATCCTATAGGTTTCACATATCATTCATTATAGGCTGATTTGATTTCAGCATTTGTTGATAATAAAATCTGAAAATACTCTGGATACATTTAGTAACATGATAAGAATATTCCAGGAAAATGTGGGGTAGTTGCAACGTAAGACACAAAAAATGGGGTTTGAGTGAGAGTGAGAGGAATAACTGGTGTGGCCACGCATCTCTCCAAAGTGTGCACACTTCCTAAGTAATTTCAATGAACTTTTATGACCCATAGAAGTGTCTTCACCTGTAAAGAGTATTTTTTTATTTTCTTTAGCTCCCCTAGCTGTTGCCCAATTAGCAGGAGGGATGGGGGTGCTAAAGTTCAGAAAGGCTGTCAGTCAAAACCCAAACAGAGCTGTGACGCAGAGACACTGGGAACTGACGTAATTTATAGGATGTTACTGTGAAGCTACTGCGTTCCAATTTAGGTGCTTCTCAGTGCCCAAATCTGACATTTTCAACCCGTATATGGTTACGAGTGTAAAGGGCTACAGTGAAGACTTGGATGCCAGCAGTGTGTTAGTGGTGCGTTTGGGCAGAGCTGTGGCCTTTGCTTTGGCTTGGTGAGTAAAGGGAATAGCCTATATCTCACTCCTGTCCTGTGTGTGATGGCTGGACACTGCCAGTCACACAACCCCAGAGCTCCTCTGCTTTCCAGGAAAGTCCCATCTGGAATGATCACCTAGTCCCCTGTAAATCGTTTTGTTGTTGTAGAAGGTGGATCTTCCAGGGGAGTTTATCTGACAGATATTCCATCAGGCATTTTATATCCAAAAATATATCAGAAAACATGACAAACTTTCTCTGAAAAGCATGAACTTTCTCTGAAACAGATCATTTCAAACCATAGTTTTAGATCCACAATTCTCAGATTTGCCTTTTAATCAACTTTGGGAACAAAGTGGTCCAATCCGGTGTTCTTTGTCTAAACTGAGCCGTGGTGGCTGTACGTCTGTAGAGTTATGGTAGTGAGCACAGCAGAACTGTAATGGGCCATTTGAGATTGAAACATGCCATTGTGGGAAAAAGTTCATCATTGACGTAATATGGTTGACCTTACTCAGACTGTGGCATTTTTGTTGTTCCTGCAAAACACGTGTTTGTCATTATGCAAGCTCCGCTCTGTCTGGCCTGCAGCCAGGAGCAAAACCTCAACTATGAGAAGCAGGGCTGACAGTTGAGCTGAGATTTTCTCCTCTAAGTAAGCTCCACATTCCTGTTTCAACATAATACCCCGTCAGTCACCTCATCAACTCCTTTTAGCCTAAATACTGGAGGGAAGTCTGTCGTACACACGTACATTCATAACATCTGAAGTATATTTCTTTATCTCTCTGCTCTGTAAATTGTTTCACTGTCTTTTTCTGTTATTTTCTAATCCTAAACAAAATTTAACCAGGTTGATGGTCCTTCCCCTCCAAAACAACAGCCCTCTAGTTTTATTGTGGTAGAGACATATGAGAGGGCAGAGAGACTGCAGGTAGTAGAGTGAGGTAGAGACCTGCTAATAGGAGATGGGAAGTAAAACATCACCAGGAGAAGAAGGCTTCAGAGCTGGGGCTTCACAGCAGAACAGAGCAACAGCACAACACTTTCACTTTAGATTTACTGCTTGACTGGATTGAGTTTCTCTCGCCAGGCGCCACAAACACTCACTGGGCGTCCTTTCCCAGAGCCAGGCCTTGGAGCAGGCCTCTGGTGACCTGTCTGGGCCCTGGCCCTGCTCTCTAGCCTTCTGGCCCATGCCCTGAGGCCGCCCCTGTTCCACAGCCGTCAAACCTCTGGAAGGACAGGGGCTGGAGCGGTGGCCCGGGCAGGGTCAGTCCCTGGGGCCGCCCCTGTTCCACAGCTGTCAAACCTCTGGAAGGACAGGGGCTGGAGCGGTGGCCCGGGCAGGGTCAGTCCCCGGGGGAGCTTAACGTGGGAGTCTCTCTCTGTGGTTCATTAATTGCTGTGGTGTGGGGGTTGGGTAGTGGTTTGGGAGGAGAGGGAAAGGGAGAGGGAGAGGGGGTGGTAGTGGTTAGGCTCCAGCGGGGGTGAGACCTGGCCTTCTACAGGCCTGCGTCATCAGCATCTGTCTGAGCTGCGGGCTGCAGGCAGGTGGCCCCGGGCAGGAGAGATGTAAATCACTGAGCTGCAGCAGCTGGTCACGCTCCTGGACCGTGTACAGACAGGCTTTTCGGTGGCCCAGATGCACGCACACGACTGACTCCAATCAAAACRARGTTGCTGTGAACAGGTATAATTTGGTGGCATTTGTATTATTGTCAGGTTTGTATATTTTTTTGCCTAGTTAAAACCCATTGTGAATTGTTTGTAGTTATGCTCTTGTTCTCGGTGTTTCTATGCTGTGCCAAGAATGTGGAGAGGAGAGGCAGCTAAGGAGCAAGCTATGTGCAGAGGAAGGGCAGCCAAGACTGGGCATGTCTGCTGTGACCCGAGGACGCCGCATCCACAACGGGTCCTGTCTGGGTCAACCGAGTCTCGAGACGGGACGCCGAGCCCATTGTCTCCCTCCCAGTCGCTCACTATGTCCAAGTCCGACTCCCCGTCCAAGCTCCGTTCCTGTACCCATCCCATCCCCTGTTGCAGTCCCAGTCCCAGTTGCAGTCCACATCCCTCATCACAGTGCTGGGATCAGTTCCTGGCTCTGGCTCAGGACACACTTTTCCATCTACCTTTCAGGAGTTCCATGTTGCATGAGCGTATTTCTTTCCCTTGGTGGTTTGTCTCTGGTCTGGCCTCTGGTGTTTCCCTGTGAGGGGCCACAGCTGGCCATCAGATCCACACACAGAGCCAGGAAACAGTGCAGAACCCCCAACCCTCCCCTCCAAAAGTAAAGTTGCCTTAAGTAGCCTTGTCCAAGCCAGAACAGTCCATAGGGCAGGAGCATGTCCCCTGATTCTGTAGCGTGAGACAGCTTGATGTACAAGGCCTAGACAGGAAGGCAGTCTATTGCAGGGTCAACAGTATGTGTTGCTGGCTGTATTTGGATGCCGTCATTGCGCTTGTGGTGTTTGGTTTGGTGTTCTGGATCTCTCTGTCCTCCATGTCCTGCAGCAGCAGGAGGATTTAGCTGCTAGCTCATCTAGAGATGGTTGAATCCTTGAAACTTTTCAGAGTAATAGGGGTCTCAACCTAGCTTACAGACATAAGCTCTCTTCTCTCTCTCTCTCTCTCACGCACGCACGCACGCACACACACACACACACACACACACACACACACACACACACCACCACCACCACACACACACACACACACACACACACCACACACACACACACACACACACACACACACCACACCACACACACACACACACACACAACATATATTATATATATATATATATAATATATATATATATACAATGTATATAATATACACACACACACACACACCTATTACCCTCAACTCTATTCATTTTGGTTTGATGAAATGGACAGTGCATTGTTCAATTTGAGTATAATCTGATGAAAAGGACTTTGCTGGCAGATTTGCCTAAGAATTAGGATTCATTCATGGTAAGTTTGAGCGATCCTGTGACATACAGACATAATCACAAAGAGACCTTGTGATTTAAAGGCTTTTGTTGTCCAGCCAAATAAAGTAATCTCAGGACAACAGTGTATTTGAAGGAACTATTTATTTTGGGCTGAATTATCTACCATAGGCTATATGCGCATACCCCTCAACATTTTAATGTTTTTTTTAGACATATTTCATATCGTAAGAATCCAGGTTAATATGATAATATCTCCATAGCTGGTGTTGTAGTCAGTGTGTGTGAGAGAGAGAGGAGCCATGGGGGGACTGCCTGCTGGGTCTTGGTCTGGGGTATCACAGTGCAGCCCCAGATCAACAGCTGAGAGGAGAAGTGGTAGACGGGTGTGAAAAGCCAAAGATGACGCTGTCCTCCAACCCCATTCCCCATTCCAAGAATGTTCCATGGTCCTGCCAGGTCGCCCTGGCGACACGGCTGAGGCTGACACCCCCGGCTGGTCCGCTGCGCCCTCCTCTACACCAGTCAGTCCCCCTGCCAAGACTTTGGATAGATAGAGCAGCAGAGACTGACTGCAGGCAGGCTACAGTGATCCACTTAGCTAAGGACAGCTCTTTTCACAGCGATGCAGACTAAAGTGTAGAACCACCCTATGGATATATTTGTTCTTGTGTCTCCTTCTGCCATTTAGGCTACTCAGTGTCTCTTATCTTTGTTGTGTGTGTGTGTGTGTGTGTGTGTGCTCTCTGTAGATGTGTGTAATGGGCATATTTCTTCCCAGATGTGACTTTGTCTGGGACTCTAAGAGCCCTGTCCTCATTATCTGTGTGTGCGTCTAAAGAGGGCTGCTGACGTGCTGTGTGTCGCTAGCGACTGACGTCAGCACTGACCTGCTCCTCTCCATACAAATCCCCAGCTGCCTGTGTCCCCCTTCTCTCAGTCCCCCTCGCACTCATTACCCTGCTTTTATGATTTCTACCCTGTCTGATCTGATCTCACACTCAGTGCTAGTGGAAGGGAAATATAACAAACAGGTCAGTGTAAGACTGGTTTGGACTGATTAGCAGGTCAAATAACTGCTGTGTTTTAGGAGGATATTCAGGACTAAGTTATGATAAAGATTAACCCAGTAAGCAAAATTACGTCTCTTCGACATCTTTTCCAGACATTGACATCAGGTGCATTTTAGGTGCTGAATGAAAGATGAAAATAGTTATTATTTGGACTTTTAAAAAAATCTTATTTTCGGCCTCCTGGGTGGCGCAGCAGTCTATGTGCTTGATGCGTCACTACAGATCCGGATTCAATCCCGGCCTGTGTTGCAGCCGGCTGAGACCGGGAGACCATGAGGCGGCGCACAATTGGCTCAGCGTCGTCCAGGTTAGGGGTGGGTTTGGCCGGCCGGGATGTCCTTATCCCATCGCGCTCTAGCAACTCCTGTGGTGGGCCGGGCGCATGCACGCTGACACGGTCGCCAGGTGTACGGTGTTTCCTCTGACACATTGGTATGGCTGGCTTCCGGGTTAAGCGATCAGTGTGTCAAGAAGCAGTGCGGCTTGGCAGGTCGTGTTTCGGAGGACGCATGACTCTCAACCTTCGCCTCTCCTAAGTCCGTGCGGTAGTTGCAGCGATGGGACAAGACTGTAATTACCAATTGGATATCACGAAATTGGGGAGAAAAAGGGATCAAAACAAAAAATATTACGGATTTTCCGGACATTGAAAATACATCATTTACAGATGTTGAAAATACGTCTTTCAGTCATTGATTCTATGGACAAATGTTAATTGCACATACATTCTCAATGAAGTAAACATGTCACAATAATCATTCTTCAAGCCTCTTGTCATGACATTGGATTGATTAATGTGACGACTGTTCATCGAATGATTAACTGTTTATAATTACGTGATTAAATGAATCAGGTAATTATTAACTCAGTAACCTGGGGCACCATGGGAACATGTGGTTTTATTGAGTTTCTATTTCCCAAATTGTCATATTGTCCCAAAGTCCATTTATTGCATGTTACTGTTCTGAGGTAGGTTCTCCATAGGCCCATCATACTTTCCATTCCTCCACAATGAGAGGACAAAGAGATTTTGTCTGCTGCCTTAAGATTTACAATGACCGTGAGGTGTCATAAAACCCCCCACCTCAAACTCTCGATCTCTCCCACTCTGGTGGGTGTGAGAGATGTCTCTTGTAGGAATGTGGTCCACGGTAACCTGACCCGAACAGGCCAGTCATGACACTCTTAATATAAGAAAGTGGAGCCAACTGAAGAGTGTAACAGAATATTTATTTTTGCGCCCATCTGTCACATGCACTGATCGTAGCTTTTTCAAAAGCTTTAAAAAACTGTCAGCAATGAGGTTCAAAGTAATCCAACCTACAGAATAAACCAACAGACCACTGCACATTTGTGGCCTGCTGGAGGTCATTTTGCAGGGCTCTGGCAGTGCTCCTCCTTGCACAAAGGCGGAGGTAGCGGTCCTGCTGCTGGGTTGTTGCCCTCCTACGGCCTCCTCCACGTCTCCTGATGTACTGGCCTGTCTCCTGGTAGCGCCTACATGCTCTGGACACTACGCTGACAGACACAGCAAACCTTCTTGCCACAGCTCGCATTGATGTGCCATCCTGGATGAGCTGCACTACCTGAAAGCCACTTGTGTGGGTTGTAGACTCCGTCTCATGCTACCACTAGAGTGAAAGCACCGCCAGCATTCAAAAGTGACCAAAACATCAGCCAGGAAGCATAGGAACTGAGAAGTGGTCTGTGGTCACCACCTGCAGAACCACTCCTTTATTGGGGGTGTCTTGCTAATTGCTATAATTTCCACCTTTTGTCTATTCCATTTGCACAACAGCATGTGAAATTTATTGTCAATCAGTGTTGCTTCCTAAGTGGACAGTTTGATTTCACAGAAGTGTGATTGACTTGGAGTTACATTGTGTTGTTTAAGTGTTCCCTTTATTTTTTTGAGCAGTGTATTTATGTGAATCACCATTTTTATTTGGCGTCCCCCCGACGGCATTGCGCGTACGTACCCCAGTTTGGGAATACCTGGTCGATGGTGATTGCATGGCTGTGTGCTCGATTTTATACACCTGTCAGCAGCAGGTGTGGCTGAAATAGTTGAATCGACATACTTTTCTACAGTTGAAGTCAGAAGTTTACATACACCTTAGCCAAATACATTTAAACTCAGTTTTTCACAATTCCTGACATTTAATCCTAGTAAAAATTCCCTGTCTTAGGATCACCACTTTATTTTAAGAATGTGAAATGTCTGAATAATAGTAGAGAATTCTTTATTTCAGCTTTTATTTCTTTCATCACATTCCCAGTGGGTCAGACGTTTACATTCGCTCAATTAGTATTTGGTAGCATTGCCTTTAAATTGTTTCACTTGGGTCAAACGTTTCGGTTATCCTTCCACAAGCTTCCCACAATAAGTTGGGTGAATTTTGGCCCATTCCTCCTGACCGAGCTGGTGTGACTGAGTCAGGTTTGTAGACCTCCTTGCTCGCACAAGCTTTTTCAGTTCTGCCCACAAATGTTCTATAGGATTGAGGTCAGGGCTTTGTGATGGCCACTCCAATACCTTGACTTTGTTGCAGAGGTGGGACCAAGTCATTGTTTTACAAGTCACAAGTAAGTCTCAAGTCTTAGCACTCAAGTCCCAAGTCAAGTCCCAAGTCAAGGCAGGCAAGTCCGAGTTGTAGCTCAATCTTTGGTGCAATGATCACGTTCCCGCACTAACTGACTGTGTGGAGGCTCATTGACTTAATGTTACGTTAGCCTATATGCTATATTAGCCACGACTTACCGTTCTTTGTGCAGCTTCAAATGTCGAACCAAGTTGGAAGTTGTTGCGCCTCCGTCTAATTTTCTTCCCGCATGTTTTGCAAGTTGCAATACGTTTTTGTTGACTACAGCGTAATCTTTTTTCACCCACCGACATTCCTCTGCATTGCAACGCGCAACTTTTTCTCAGCTGCCACAATTTGATTGGCTGCTGTCCGATTCAAACTGTAATCCGTTAAATGAAGAGTTGATGCGTTACACACTTTTTTAATAGCATCATTTTTTATATTTGGGCTTGGAGAGTATCAAGTTAAAGGGCTCAAGTCCAAGTTAAGTCACGAGTCATTGGTGTTAAAGTCAAAGTCCAGTTGCAAGTCATCATATTTGTTACTCGAGTCCAAGTCATGTGACTCGAGTCCACACCTCTGCTTTGTTGTCCTTAACTTCTTTGTGATAGGTGGGACGGTAGCATCCCACCTGGCCAACATCTGGTGAAATGGCAGAGCGCCAAATTCAAATTAAATTACTATAAATATTCAACTTAAATGAAATCACAAGTGCAATACATCAAAATTAAGCTTAACTTGTTGTTAATCCAGCCAATGTGTCAGATTTCAAAAAGGCTTTACGGCGAACGCAAACCATGCGATTATCTGAGGACAGCGCCCAGCACACATGCATAACAAATCAATTTCAACCAGGGAGTTGCGACACGAAAGTCAGAAATAGTGATATAATATATGCCTTACCTTTTGAAGATCTTCTTCTGTTGGCACTCCAAAAGGTCCCAGTTACATTACAAATGGTCCTTTTGTTCGATAATGTTCTTCTTTATATCCATAAAAACTCAGTTTAGCTGGCGCGCTTCAGTCCATAATCCACTCGTTTTCCCTCCTTCAAAATGCATACAAAATTAATCCCAAACGTTACCAATAAATTTATCCAAACAAGTCAATCAACGTTTATAATCAAACATTAGGTACCCTAATACGCAAATAAACAATCAAATTTAAGACGGAGAATCGTTATTGTCTTCACCGGAGACAAGCAAAAAGAATGCGATGTCTCGGCCATGCGCTTGGAAACACTACAGCCAAAATGGGAGCCACTTAGAAAAACTACAACTTCTCCCTCATTTTTCAAAAAAACTGCCTGAAACTCTTTCTAAAAACGGTTGACATCTAGTGGAAGCCCTAGGAACTGCAACCGGGGACGATTTCGCCCTATTATAAAAGTGCCAGCCGTTGAAATTAGTGGTATGCTGAATTTCTTTAAATTTTTATGATGGTTTGTCCTTGGGATTTTGCCTGCCATTTCAGTTCTGTTATACTCACAGACATTATTTTAACAGTTTTAGAAACTTTAGAGTGTTTTCTATCCAAATCTACCAATTATATGCATATCCTAGCTTCTGGCCTGAGTAGCAGGCAGTTTACTTTGGGCATGCTTTTCATCCCGACGTCAAAATAACGCCCCCTATCACAAAGAAGTTAAGCCATTTTGCCACAACTTTGGAAGTATGCTTGGGGTCATTGTCCATTTGGAAGACCCATTTGCGACCAAGCTTTAACTTCCTGACTGATGCTTGAAGATGTTGCTTCAATACATCCACATAATTTTCCTTTCTCATGATGCCATCTATTTTGTGAAGTGCACCAGTCCCTCCTACAGCAAAGCACCCCCACAACATGATGCTGCCACCCCGTGCTTCACGGTTGGGATGGTGTTCTTCAGCTTGCAAGCCTCCCCCTTTTTCCTCCAAACATAACGATGGTCATTATTGCCAAACAGTTCTGTTTTGTTTCATCAGACCAGAGGACATTTCTCCAAAAAGTACAATCGTTGTCCCTATGTGCAGTTGCAAACCGTAGTCTGGCTTTTTTATGGCGGGTTTGGAGCAGTGGCTTCTTCCTTGCTGAGCGGCCTTTCAGGTTATGTCGATATAGGACTCGTTTTACTGTGGATATAGATACTTTTGTACCCGTTTCCTCCAGCATCTTCACAAGGTCCTTTGCTCTTGTTCTGGGATTGATTTGTACTTTTCGTAACAAAGTACGTTCATCTCTAGGAGACAGAATGCTTCTCCTTCCTGAGCGGTATGATGGCTGCGTGGTCCCATGGTGTCTATACTTGCGAACTATTGTTTGTACAGATGAATGTGGTACCTTCAGGTGTTTGGAAATTGCTCCCAAGGATGAACCAAACTTGTGGAAGTCAACAACAAAAAATTCTGACGTCTTGGCTGATTTCTTTTGATTTTCCCATGATGTCAAGCAAAGAGGCACTGAGTTTGAAGGTAGGCCTTGAAATACATCAGTAGGTACACCTCCAATTGACTCAAATGATGTCAATTAGCCTATCAGAAGCTTCTAAAGTCATGACATAATTTTTTGGAATGTTCCAAGCTGTTTAAAGGCACAGTCAACTTAGTGTATGTATACTTCTGAACCACTGGAACTGTGATACAGTGAACTATAAGTGAAATAATCTGTAAACAATTGTTGGAAAAATGACTTGTGTCATGCACAAAGTAGATGTCAGAACCGACTTGCCAAAACTATAGTTTGTTAACAAGAAATTTGGAGTGGTTGAAAAATGAGTTTTAATGACTCCAACCTAAGTGTATGTAAACTTCCGACTTCAGCTGTATTTATAGTGTATGGGACCCACCACCTGGATCCGGTTCTATGTAGCAAAGTGTAAAATTGTGTTTTTTTACATTAGATAGCATAGCGACTCAGAGGTAAAACGTGGTATATCATCCACTGCAGTTGAGGAACAATGGGAAAGTAATTCTGCTTTGAAAGTTGCTAAACTTGTAACAACACTTTTGAGGAAATGGCCATTGAATGTTTTGGTACACCTACTGGAGAGTTCTTCTTTGTTGACACCTGTTCACACCCTCTTAAGCCTTAGCCCCACCCATCTCTTTAAAGATTCACATGTGAGGCCATGTGCTAAGCAGAGTGAGTAGTTTAGGAAACAACCAAAGATTTCAAGACTAAGTAGTAGCCTACAATAAGGAAAAACTCCAGGTAAAAATACTCTATATCCTAATCTGATTTTGGTGCAGGTCATGTTGTTCTTCACATTACCGTCTCTGGTAAAAACACACTATATCAAACAAAATCTATGTGTATTTGTCACATGCACAGGATACAGAAGGTGTAAACAATACAGTGAAATGGTTACTTTCATAGTAGCAATATCAAAAACAGAAAGTGTCCAGATAAATATATTTTATAAATTATGTTTGGGAATACTTTGGAACATATTTCCAAAATTCAAATAAATTAGAACAGATTTTTTTTTTGCTCAGAAAACTTGGGGGCCAAATAAAACCACGCTGGCCGCCAGTTGGGGAACTATGGTGTGGCAAGCCGTCTGTCTGCAGACTGCAGTAGAGTTGTTAGATGTCCGATTTGGTTGTGGGGATGTGGCCGACTGTGGTGGTGTTATTGACAGTTAAGGCCAGACAGCCATCAGTCATCAAAGGATATGGCTGGTGTTGCAGCAGGACCAGGGTGTGTTATAAGGTGTTGTTTTTGTGTGCTTCCCTGCCTGGTTCCCTGGCTGGCTGGCCCTGGTTGGCGGGTGAGGCGGGGCGGTTTGAGGGCTGTAGCATGTCAGTGTGGAGTTATTCGGCTCCCTGTCATAACCCAGGGCTAGGGGCATGCAGGTGAGAAACGCACATACTGACACTTTCCCCTCTCCCAGCCACTCACAACACACAGCTCCCTCCTCACAAATACCTCAACCACCTCACCTCACACCAAGAACCAAAACAGCTAACAAATTCGGTCTTCTCAATCAATGAACTATTTGAGATTTTGAAAACTTTTTTATTACACTGAACAAAAATATAAACACAACATGCAAAGTGTTGGTCCCATGTTTCATGAGCTGAAGTTAAAGATCCCAGAAATGTTTCATACACAAAATGTGTTTACATCCGTGTTAGTGAACATATCTCCTTTGCCAAGATAATCCCTCCACATGACAAGTGTGGCATATCAAGAAGCTGATGAAACAGCATGATCATTACACAGGTACACTTTGTGCTGGGGACAATAATAGGTCACTCTAAAATGTGAAGTTTTGTCACACAAAACAATGCCACAGATGTCTCAAGTATTGAGGGAGCATTCAATTGGCATGCTGACTGCAGGAATGTCCACCAGAGCCATTGCAAGAGAATTGAATGTTAATTTCTATACCATAAGCCGCCTCCAACGTCGTTTTAGAGCATTTGGCAGTACGTCCAACCAGCCTCACAACAGCAGACCCACATGTCAGCACACCAGCCCAGGACCTTCACATCCGGCTTATTCACCTGCGGGGTTGTCTGAGACCAGCCACTCGGATTGGGTTTGCACAACCGAAGAATTTCTGCACAAACCGTCTCAGGGAAGCTCATCTGCATGCTCGTCATCCTCACTAGGGGTCTGGACCTGACTGCAATTTGGTGTCGTAACCGACTTCAGTGTGCAAATGCTGACCTTCGATGGCCACTGGCACGCTGGAGAAGTGTGCTCTTCACGGATGAATCCCAGTTTCAACTGTACCGGGAAGATGGTGTCATGTAGCCGATCAGTTTGCTGATGCCAACGTTGTGAACAGAGTGCCTCATGGTGGCGGTGGTGTTATGGTATGGTCAGGCATAGATACGGACAACGAACACAATTACATTTTATCGATGGCAATTTAAAAGCACAGATACCATGAAGAGATCCTGAGGCCCATTGTCGTGCCATTCATCCGCCGCCATCACCTCATGTTTCAGCATGATCATGCACGGCCCCATGTCGCAAGGATCTGTACACAATTCCTGGAAACGGAAAATGTCCCAGTTCTTCCATGGCCTGCATACTCACCAAACATGTCACCCATTGAGCATGTTTGGGATGCTCTGGATCGACGTGTACCACATTGTGCTCCAGTTCCCGTCAATATACAGCAACTTTGCACAGCCATTGAAGAGGAGTGGTACAACATTCCACAGACCACAATCAACTCTATGTGAAATAGATGTGTCACGCTGCAGGAGGCAAATGGTGGTCACACCAGATACTGACTGGTTTTCTGATCCACACCCCCTACCTTTTGTTTAGGTGTATGTGACCAAGTCATGAAATCCATAGATTAGGGCCTAAGGAATTTATTTAAATTGACTGGTTTCTTTATATTAACTGTAACTCATTAATATCTTTGAAATTCTTGCATGTTTATATTTTTGTTCAGTTTATCTTCATCACATTTCACCTGAGCTGTAAACATATGATCAACCTGGTATATTAGGAATTAGGCCCTATATTGTGACTGTATTAGGTCCTATATTGTGACTATATTAGGCCCTATATTGTGACTATTTTAGGCCCTCTATTGTGACTATATCAGACCCTATATTGTGACTATACTAGGCCCTATATTGTGACTATATTTGGCCCTATATTGTGACTATACTAGGCCCTATATTGTGACAATACTAGGCCCTATATTGTGACTATACTAGGCCCTATATTGTGACTATACTAGGCCCTATATTGTGACTATACTAGGCCCTATATTGTGACTATACTAGGCCCTATATTGTGACTATATTTGGCCCTGTATTGTGACTATACTAGGCCCTATATTTGCGTGACTTATACAGGCCCTATGATTGTTGACTAATTATCTAGGTCTCTAATCTATTGTGACTATTGATTGTTGGCCCTGATAATTGTGCCTATACTAAGAACCCTATCATATTGTGACTTATAGCTAGAGCAGCACTATAAGTGTGACTATACTGAGGACTCTATATTGTGGAGCTAGTACTCAGGCTCGAGTATGTGAGTATAACGAAAGACCCTATTAGTGTGATATATATCTTGAGGCGCCTACGTAACTGTGACATCTAGGCCCTATATGTGACTATACTAGGCCCTAATATTGTGACTATACTAGGCCTATATTGTGAACTCTAAGCACTGGCCGTACTATCTTGTGGACTATACTAGGCACCTATATTGTGACTATACTAGGCCCTATATTGTGGACTATATTAGCCCTAATATTGTGACTATACCTAGGGCCCTATATTGTGACTGATATTAGGCCCTATATTTGACTATACTAGTGACTATTAGCGGCCATATATTGTGACTAATTTCGAACTATAATTGTCTGACGTATTGTCACTTTATCAAGGACCTCCATCAGGCCTCAATTGTGACCCTTCTAATACCAGAGTAAGAATGTTCCAGTAGTCTTACCTCCATTTGAATTACCAGTAGAGAGCAAGTAGCAGTTGTGTTAAAATAGGAAGGATGTAGTCACATGCTTGATGTTACAATTCCTCCGTATATTGCAATTGGTACTGTTGTTGACACAGTATCGTACCTATGTTACATTACTGTGTGTGTTTGGTACTGTGTATGCTACTTGGAGTGGTTGTGTCATATCTCATGACAACGCTACCTCTTTCTTGTTAATGAAATAAACACCCTATGCTTGCTTCCTTGACTAAAAACTGGTGAATACTGTAATAGGCCAGGTTGTGTGTGTGGTGTGGTGTGTGCGGTGCGTTAGCGTGCTATATGTGTTGTTACCAGACACAGTTGGATAGTAACAGCAGCTCTGTGTATTGTGGCCATTTGAATCTCTGCTTGTTGAACCCACATTCCCTCTGTCCGTGAAACGTGTCTTCATTTCACTGTCAAATCATGTGTGACAGAGCTTGGCTTTTCGTATGAGACTACATGTTGAGGGTGAAGAGGAACATGGAGTGTACAGAGAGATATGAACAGGCCGTGCGTGCGTGCGTGCGTGCGTGCGTGCGTGCGTGCGTGCTCACAGAGGTGTGAACAAAGCGTCACAGGGACACACGTGTCTGAGGAACACACTCCCTAGCTCCAGTCTGACAGCCAGGCCAGCAGCACGTCTCGACTGCGTCATCCACTACACTCCATGGCAGCCTCTCTCTCTCCCTCTCTCCCTCCGACCCATCTCTCTCTCTCCTCCGCCCCACTCTCTCTGTAAACAAGCAGACGTCCGACAGATCTTTCCTCCGGCCCTCTCCCGCCATCCCGTCGCCATGGCGTTTGGAGCATTGTTTGCTGGCCTCTGTTGAGTTGCCATAGCAGTGCTTATTTGCTGTACTAAATGTTTGGCCTTGTTGTACAGATTCTGATGACAAACACGGAGCATCCCGGTCTGATCAATGGAACTGCCTCTGATTGGAGAGGAAGGAACAAGGCCTCTCATAGAAGCACAGATACATTTGTCATCCAATCTAACCTATTTAATGGCCTCGTAGTCTTTGTGTCTGTTGTCTTTTGATGCAGATAAAATATGTTTTGGGATGACATTCCCTTGACATAAATGCTTTGGTTTCTGTGTTCATTCAGAGGATCTCTGGTCGCAATTCTTGGTCTCTGATACTCAATTATTATTTAGAACAACACTGGTATCACTCACACTCCCAGGGTGCATCACTCCTCACTACACCTGCTCTCACACTCTGTAGCAGTCTACTACTGAACACACAACCTAGACTAAGGGTCCTGTGCAATCACAAAGATATCCTTATTTACTACGTTAGTTAAAGCTAAATAACAAATGTCTTTGAGGATTACATGTTGGATTAATGTGATTCATGTCAGCGTTTACAATTATGTGAAACAAAGAGCACTGGAGAATAAATGCTTTCTTACATTGCAGAAAGGAGGTTGTTTTCATATCCCTGCACTACGTTCCAGTGCATTGGGAACCAGTGAACTAACACTTCAGCATCAAAGATGCACCAATGATTTACAGTGTAATTATAAGATATGCTGTTCTCTCAGACAGTTGAGCTTAGTGCATACTGGTCTACTTCAATCTATCATAATGACTAGGCCTATACTGCCTAGGATTGGGCTTTGTGTCTATTTAGATGTGAATTGCCATGTGTTTTTGTGTTTAAGTCTGAGAGGTGGTCTGTGACTAAGGCCATGAAGTGTGTCCATCCATCCACATGCCTCTAGCACACACCCTTGTGGCCAGTAGAAATACTACATGCTCTCTGAGTTTTGAGGGAATGAGTGTTTGCTCTATGGGTTTAACATGGCGACTAACCTGTAATCCTTCCTGCCTGAGAGGACATGTATAGACCTAATGATCACCCAGTATGATGGCAAACTGCTCCCACACTTACTTCAGTACAGAAGGTTCTGCTCTGTCTATAGATCATCCACAGATACTGTTGGATGTTTGTTGCTATTATTTTATTTTTCCCAGAAGTGGTAGTTTGACAATTTAAACTAATTTATATGCAATATCCTACTTAAAATGTTTTATTGGAGTGAAAATACTGTCCAAAATGAGGCCAAACTAGTGAATTGAATAATATCAACAAATGGCAAAAATGGTATCGTTCTAGAGGTTGTACTGTAGATCTATCTAAACCAATTCACAGCAATTCAACCCCTACTGTAGATCTAGTTGTTGCAGTGTGTCSTAKGTAAACCTACGACCCAGTATGTGACAACGGAAGTTTAACACTCGTGGCATAGTAGCAGTTTGTCTGTGTGAGACTGTGAGCTCCTGTTTGGTGACTTTTCTCTGACAGATCATATGGAAATGCTGGTCATTGACGTAATAGGGGCTAGATAAGATCTGAGAGTACCATTGTTGACGTTTCATTGTGGTCGGCTGGTTGTGGTGGTTTGCTTTTTGTATTTTTACTTTCTACAAAAGGCATAAGTTAGACACAATAGCTCTCTCTGTGTGTGTAGGCCTAAATAACACTACATCAGTTGAATGTCCACATTTTGGTAATTCGTCTATATAAGCTGTTTGACCTGATTCTATCATACCCTCGTGTGTTTACTTAAGGTTAACTACTAGAGGTGAATAAATTAACAGCACTATCTCATTGACCTATTTAATATGCTACAACAGTTACACTATGTCTGTTGTAAAATAGACTGTTTCTCATTGACCTATTTAATATGCTACAACAGTTACACTATGTTATAAATGTTGTAAATTAGACTGTTCTCATGACTCTTTAATATGCTACACAGTTACACTATGTCTGTTGTAAAATAGACTTGTTCTCCATTGACCTATTTAATATGCTACAACAGTTATCCACTATGTTATGTTGTAAAAATATGACTGTTTCTCATGACCTCTTTATATGCTACAACGTTAACATATGTCTAATGTTGTAAAATAAGACTGTTCTACATTGACCTCTTTATATGCTACAACAGTTACACCTCACTGTCTAATGTTGTAAAAATAGAACGTGTTCTCATTGACCTCTTTAATATGCTACACCAGTTATACTATGTCTAAGTTGTAAAATAGACTGTTTCTCCTATTGACCTCTTTAATATGCTACAACAGTTACACTATGTCTAATGTTGTAAAATAGACTGTTTCTCATTGACCTTTTAATAATGCTACAACAGTTATACCTATGTCTAATGTTGTAAAATAGACTGTTTCTCATTGAACCTATTTAATATGCTACAACAGTTTACACTATGTCTAAGCTGTAAAAATAGACTGTTCTCATTGTGGACACTATTGTATTAAGAACTGATGCATGTGTTGAAGTACTTTCACCTCTTATGATAAAACAACAATAGTTGGTTGTGATTAATGAATACCTGCATGTGCAATATATATATATATATATATATATATATATATATATTATAAACTCAACCAAAAAAGAAACGTCCTCTCACTGTCAACTGCATTTAGTTTCAGCAAACTTAACATGTGGTAAGTATTTGTATGAACATAACAACTGAGACATAAACTGAACAAGTTCCACAGACATGTGACTAACAGAAATGGAGTAATGTGTCCCTGAACAAAGGGGGGGTCAAAAGTAACAGTCAGTATCTGGTCTGGCCACCAGCTGCATTAAGTACTGCAGTGCATCTCCTCCTCATGGACTGCACCAGATTTGCCAGTTCTTGCTGTGAGATGTTACCCCACTCTTCCACCAAGGCACCTGCAAGTTCCCAGACATTTCTGGGGGAAATGGGCCTAGCCCTCACCCTCCGATCGAACAGGTCCCAGACATGCTCAATGGAGATCCGGGCTTTTCGCTGGCCATGGCAGAACACTGACATTCCTATCTTGCAGGAAATCACGCACAGAACGAGCAGTATGGCTGGTGGCATTGTCATGCTGGAGGGTCATGTCAGGATGAGCCTGCAGGAAGGGTACCACGAGGGAGGAGGATGTCTTCCCTGTAATGCACAGCGTTGAGATTGCTTGCAATGACAACAAGCTCAGTCCGATGATGCTGTGACACACCGCCCCAGACCCTGACGGACCCTCCACCTCCAAATCGATACCGCTCGAGAGTACAGGCCTCGGTGTAACGCTCATTCCTTCGACGACAAACGCGAATCCGACCATCACCACTAGTGAGACAAAACCGCGACTCGTCAGTGAAGAGCACTTTTTGCCAGTCCTGTCCGGTCTAGCGACAGTGGGTTTGTGCCCATAGGCGACGCTGTTGCCAGGTGAGGACCTGCCTTACAACAGGCCTGCAAGCCCTCGGTACAGCCTCTCTCAGCCTATTGCGGACAGTCTAAGCACTGATGGAGGGATTGTGCGTTCCTGGTGTAACTCGGGCAGTTGTTGTTGCCATCCTGTACCTGTCCCGCAGGTGTGATGTTCGGATGTACCGATCCTGTGCAGGGGTTGTTACACGTGGTCTGCCACTGCGAGGATGATCAGCTGTCCGTCCCGTCTCCCTGTAGCGCTGTCTTAGGCGTCTCACAGTACGGACATTGCAATTTATTGCCGTGGCTACATCTGCAGTCCTCGCGCAGATGAGCAGGGACCCTGGGCACCTTTCTTTTGGTGTTTTTCAGAGTCAGTAGAAAGGCCTCTTTAGTGTCCCAAGTTTTCATAACTGACCTTAATTGCCTACCGTCTGTAAACTGTTAGTGTCTTAACGACCGTTCCACAGGTGCATGTTCATAAATTGTTCATGGTTCATTGAACAAGCATGGGAAACAGTGTTTAAACTATTTACAAAGAAGATCTGTGAAGTTATTTAGATTTTTTTGAATTATCTTTGCTGAGTTATATATCTGTAACGCACACGTCCTAGCAAGGCCTCCTGACTGATGTGTGTGTTTCTCTCTTTCAGATGATCCTATGGGACTGGGACCTGAAGCAGTGGTACAAGCCCCAGTATCAGGTTAGTGTGTTTTCTCTCTCTCACACACAGACAGACAAACATACAGAGTATACTCCTTTGGCTACAGTATATCACTGTTAGAGCACATGTGCAGTCTATCATTCACATTATGGTTGGGGATCATTTCCTATTTTACTTTCAATCCATCCATGGAATGAATTGTAATAACATGAATACAACTATAGATCATCAACCCTCATAGGGTAACCCTCATAGGGTAACAAGAATCCTCACAAGTGAATTAGGTTTCCCAGAGAGGGCATTGAATTGACAAAATGTAAGTAAAAGAGGAAACTGACTGAAAATAGTATTAGTGTAGTAACTGTAATTTAGTCATATTTCAAAGAATTGAGGCTGGAATTAATAAGTAGAGAGGTGAATTATTTTAACTAACTCCGACCTTTTAGGAAATCAGATTTATCTCGATACATTTTGGAGAGCCTCCACATAATCTTTCTAATCTAGTATACTGGCCTTGTGTTTCAATGCCTTGTTGTTCAAATTTAAAAATAAAATTGTAAATCGCTGACACACGTTTTATGCTAGGTCTACTTCATGCATCGAAAATGGAAGCATCTGTGTTTTGTAAGCTTGCTGTGTGTAGATGTGTTTGAACTGTGCGTGTAGGTCTGCCCGTGTGTGTTGTATTTGTGCTTGTGTGTGTTGTCATCCTGTTGGGTTCCACAGTGTTTTGCAGACACGCTGTACAGGTAGAGCAACAGGAAGCTGTGCTCCTCTGACTGACGTCTGCCCCACTCATCACTCACCACTCATTGTTGCCACAGAGCCGGGCCTTCAAAAGCAGCCTAGTTCTCCAAACCCTCTAGTATTTTATATGGGTCTATCAGCACAGCAACAGTCAGTAGGATAGACAGGGTGAAGAGGGGGAGGGGTGCAGGCAGGATCTCCGTCAGCGTCATGACATACACACAGCCTCCTAGCTGTCTTCACTGGGCCAGGGAAGTGCTAGCGCTGCACTTTTACTCCACACACAGGCACACACACCTGCACCATGCGCCAGCAGCACCATGCCCAGCCAGCACCATGCCCAGCCAGCACCATGCCCAGCCAGCACCATGCCCAGCCAGCACCAGCCGCCAGCACCAGCTCCAGCCAGCACCATGCCTGCCCAGCACAACGCCCTGCCAGCACCATGCCCTGCCAGCAACGCACGCCCTGCCAGCACCACGCCCTGCCACATGCACGCCCTGCCAGCACCCACGCCCAGCCCACCATGCCAGCCAGCACCATGCCCTGCCAGCACCATGCCCTGCCAGCACCACGCCCTGCCAGCACACGCACGCCCCAGCACCACGCCCAGCCAGCACCACGCCCTGCCAGCACCAGGCCCTGCCAGCACCAGGCCCGCCAGCACCATGCCCACCAGCACCATGCCGCGCCAACCAGCCTCGCCTCAGCACCACGCCCTGCCAGCACCACGCCTGCAGCACACGCCCACCACACCGCCAGCCAGCACCACGCCCTGCCAGCACCACGCCCTGCCAGCACCAGGCCCTGCCAGCACCATGCCCAGCCAGCACCATGCCCAGCCTGCACCATTGCCCCCACCTACCGCCACCCTAGCACCAAGGGCCCTGCCAGCACCAGCCAGCCAGCACCACGCCCAGCCAGCACCACGCCGCCAGCGGCCAGCACCGCCAGCACACGCCCTGCCACACCACGCCCTGCCAGCACCCAGACGCCTCCAGACCGACAGCCCAGCTCCAGGCACCACGCCCTGCCAGCACCACTCCCCTTTATTACTGACATCACTGGTCCAAACAGCCTTTCAATTACCCAGCATCAATGCCATGAGCTCAGCACCGAGCCTGTGTGCCCTTCACACTACCCTCCACTGCTGTAAGAGGAGGAGTGACAAACCCAGCCCCATCACAATGCCAGCAGTGTCCTGTTACAGCTTTCTGACAGTCTACCTGCGTATGTGTGATACCTGTAGATGTCCTGGGCCCAGATTCACCAAACACTTTTTACGCAAAAACTTAAGAAGCTTCTTAACAAGAAGAAAATAAGTTCATATGTGCAGATCCTCAAAAATGTCTTAAGAATTCATGATTTTCTCATGAACTTCTCAGATGTCTTCTTATGAACTTCTTAACAATCTTCAGATGTTTGTCGTTAGACAGCTAGCTGGCTGGGTTGCCTATCTAGCAATGGCAATCATGTTAGCATATTTCTAATTGGGATTACTGGTCTAAAATATGAACTTGGGTTTAAAACAATTAACACTGAAACCTTCAGATTAAGTTTGTGAGTCAATTGAYCATGTTCAATAGCTACCATTAGCATATTCTTTCACTGCCATGTGTTTAGGACAGGGGTTTAGCTATCTGGGAATTCCAAGAAGAAATTAAATAACTTTATTTTCAAGCATCTCATTTCTTCATAATTTTTGCTTAAGGAGAAACATAAGAAGTAACATAAGAACATTTCCAATAATCTTTTTGAGGAATAGCAACTTCGCTTAACTTTCTTCATAAGTCTATAGTTAAGGAAAAAATGGCAATTAAGAAGGAATTTCTTCTTCAGAAGCTTTTGTGTTTGGTCATTTAAATCCTTTCTGGGTTCATTAGAAACAGTGTAAAGGAATGAGGAAAGGACACCAGGCTCTCTTCTTTAGTACAGTATCTACTGTATGTTTGTGTTGTGCTCTGCTGAATGAGGCATCTCTCTGACATGTGTCCCCTTGTCTCCTCTATGTCRCCAGGGAGCGGTAAGCGGTAACGGAGTGGACCTGTCGGTCATCAACGAGGCCAGGAACATGGTGTCTGACCTGCTGATGGACTCGTCCCTGTCGCCACACACCGTCTCGTCCCTGCGCYGCGTCAGCAGCCTCATGGGGACCTTCTCTGGCTCCTGTCGYCCCAGGGTTAACCCCTTCACCCCCTTCCCAGGTTTCTACCCCTGTACCGAGGTGGAGGACCCTGCAGAGAGGGGCGACAGGAAGCCCCTGAAGGTGGGCCCRCCAGCAGCCTTCTGAATGTGATACTAGCAGGTCATAACTAACACACAGACAGAAGCCTGCTGAGACTAGCACGCCAACACATTATCCACTAACACATTATCCACTTATACATGGTATCTTATCCTCATAATGAATGTTCTTCTTCTATGTGTTCACCAGTGTTACGTAGACTTAGTTTAGTTGTTTTTAGTTGTACACCTGCTCTACTCTATGTAACCTGGTGGTGCGCTGAATATAGATCTGCCTTTGACTGTGTTATAGCATCATTGACCATAATGTAATAATGTCTCCCCCCTCCCCTCCACACACCTAGGGTCTTAGCAGCAGGAACAGCCTACCAACCCCCCAACTCCGCCGCGGCTCCACCTCCTCCCCTCTCCCCCCTCTGGAGTCGGCCTCCTCCCGCTGGGAACGCAACAACGGCAAGAGACCGGGACCCCACCCTGACCTCAATATGACCAGGTACGACCACACACACCTTGACCTCAANACGTCCACACACACCTTGACCTCAACATTACTACACACACACAGTGACTTCAATATGACCAGGTACGTCCACACACACCTTGACCTCAACATTACCACACACACACCCTGATCGCAATATGACCAGGTACGGTCACACACAGGTGGGACTTCAGAGTTCAGACACCAGGTTAAAGGTTAAAGACATGCCCCGGGTAATTTGGCGACTAATACGTTTAAAAAAAAACATTATGCTTTCGGCTGGATGTGTCAATATATAGTTCATACATGCATAATCTATGAGCAGAATTACTGTCTTACCTCAATTAGCCATGAAATCCCTAGTTTGAAAGCGACTTTTTTCTGGAAGCTGTGCGGCACTATTTTCTCTACATTTACCCCTAGGGCTAGCCCCCTAGCAATTCGTTTTGGCCAATGAGCTTCAGCCCCTCACCATTTGAGTGACAGCTAGCAAGACACACACACACACACACACAGTGGAGAGAGAAAGAGAGCAATGACGTGGTGCTCATATCTGCACATTTGCAAGGTAGTATGGAGTTTTCGGGGACCACTTTTGCACACGGGAACTACTTTCAGAACTACTGGCTAAAAGGTATACAAAAGTACTGGAGCATATCTTTCAAGGTCAGGTCATTTTCAACATGGCACACTCCCCATCTTTACCCTGATATGAACAAGCAGGCCCTCCCTCAGCAACACATTCTTTGTTACCATGTGTCTTTGATTAAACTCCCTGAAGATGTGGTTCTCCTTTATATCCACAGGGGGGCAGTAGTGGTCAAGCTCTGTAAGCTGATATGCCTAACAGATAATGGCCATAACATTCCATCATTCTCTTTGTTCCAACATTGTTAAGATGACTCACTTGATCTTTTAGGGATCTTTGACTTCTTCAAGGATACATTTTCAACATTGTTTTCATTGTCTTACTTTGAGCACCAAATGAATCATATAATTAGTGTTACTGTATGCTATGTAACATTTCTCTAAGTTCATCTTTATACATAAGAGCGGGTGTGAAAAAGTTCAACTTTATAATGGTGTAGATTGAATATGGAAGCATTTTAACTGATGTTGTCTCATTAGTTCTAGCAGTAAGTGCCATGGTGTGTGTGTGTGTTCCAGCACGGGGTCTCTGTCCAATGGGCCCAATGCTAACCTGTTGACCATCCCTAAGCAGAGGTCCTCCTCTGTGACCCTGACCTACCATGCCGGGCCCAGGAGAGCAGGTGAGACCATGAGGATTTACTGTACACACAGGTCTGATACACTGTGTGGAAGTGGAATGTGTTTTTAAGTTGTTTGACTATCTCTCTCTCTCTCATTTCTCTTCTATCTCTCTCGCTCTACAGGTGCGTCCCCCAGTCTGAGTCCTGTCAGCTCCCCGAGCCACAGTCCTCAAGGGGGAGGTCTCTCCTCCCAGGTCACGCGGCCCCCGGTGGAGTTCCCCGACACAGCTGACTTCCTCACCAAGCCCAGTGTCAACCTGCACAAGCCCCTGGGCTACATCCTCAGCTCCCCTGACTTCCAGGGGCCCTATCGCAGCCCTGCTGCCCTGTGCACCAGGTAGGGCAATCTACTACCCCCTTCCCCTACCCCCTCCATTATCTCCTGGTGTTGTAGAGCCAGTTCAGCTGTAGAGTAGAATTGCATTTCACCATGTGTGTTGATGATGATGGCGGCTGTGTTTGTCCCTCTGCTCACCCTGTAGCTGTGGTCGTCAGATGCTGAAGAACATGCCCAGTATGGAGGCGGGGGAGGGACACCTGCCATTCACTGGTCATGCTGAGGCCCAGCGCAGACGCTCAGGTATGACACCTGCTGGAATGTAGCCTCACTCTGTACAGACATAGGCTGCACAGTGTTTTTGTGCACACACACCCATGGCTTAGCTTACTGTTTCCACTCTTAAATGACTGAAAACCATTTGGACATGCTGTACCAGAGAGTCAATTCATTAGAATAATGCTTCCCACCGAAATGTGAAACCAGTGGTCAACTCACTGTGATTTGCAATGTGTCTCCTCCACAGCAGGTGAGGGGTCAGAGTTCATGGGAGAGGCACTGATCAGGGAGGAGAGTGTGGAGGCCGAGTCGACGGGGGACAGGAGTCCAGACGCAGGGAGCCGGTGCCAGACAGACAAGGAGGAGCAGAGCCCCACCACAGAGCAGCAGACTCAGGAAACAGAGGTACACAGTGCTACAGTATGCTAAGGGTGCATTCCCACACAAGCTAACGGAGGAGTATGAGCTATGTACCATTTTGAGAGTGTTTTGGTAGTGCGTTGTTTAGCACAACCTCATGCAACCTGACACGCCTCCCCTCCGCTACTCCAACGCACCTTCCCCATTGAAATACATTGTGTTGGGTCTGTCATTTTACTCTGTGTTGCCCTGTGTGAATGCACCCTACTGCTAGGCTAACATCCCCGCGCTGCAGACTTAAGAAACAAAGGTAGGCTACACTGTTACATAAGTAGCTTTGAAGGGATATTTCTCAGTCAATGCTAACACCTTACAGCGTTCGTTAGCCTTCCTGTGTGTAGCATTGCTGCCGCTAAACTATCCCAGCCAGGAGACTCCCTCTGAGTGAGAACACACTCAGGCCAACACATGTAAACGAGTAGCTAGCTATAGGATGTGTTCTCTAGTTAGTTCTGGGAACACAGTAAAGTTTTCCTCAGACTCATTGGGTGCATGTCTTTCAGTCTGTTGTGATGTATCTAACAGCCGTGTAAATCCAGGTGATGGGGGTAGTGTTGATCTGGCTCTGTCCTGGAATGCCCCCGCCGTTTACTTGGGCTGTGCTCTCACTTTCTTTATGGACAAACCAAACCTTGTTAAATCGAGGCCAGCTGTTAAGACAACTGTGTAGGGTTCATCTGAGGATTCTGTGGGGTAATTCAAAAGTGAATTATTCAAAAGCAACGCATACATAGTCAGTCTGGAGCCTGCTTTCATCCCCTTAACAGAGGAATAAGATTCATAAGATTTACGATGTGGTGTTTTGGATAGTCTGGTTGTCAGTGTGTGTGTGTTAATGACGTGTGTGTGCATGTTTTAATATGTATGTGTGTGTGTGCGTGCGTTTGTGTCTACCTGCATGCTTGCATGTGTATATGTGTGTGTTTATCTAAATGTGTGTGTTTAAAATGTGTCTGTGCTGTTGTCCTCTCCTGCCCGTAGGGTGAGTTCAGACTAGACCCCCTGCTGGAGAACCACGATGACCTCATGGAGAAGATCAACAGCTGGAACTTCCAGATCTTTGACCTGATGGACAGAACAGGAGGGAAGACKGGAAGAATACTCAGCTACGTCAGTACAAGCACATACCAACCATATAGCAACCATCTATCTGTCATTACGCCATGATCTGTTACATCAGGTATTCCCAAACTGGGGCAATGCTGTCGGGTGTACTCCAAATAAAAATGTGATTCACATTTTTTAAAATATTTTTTTTAATTCAATTTGGAAGAAAGAAAACTTCACATTTTCAAACAGTCCATTTATATTTTCCAATGGGGGCTATACATTTGGGCAAGGGTTTTTTCTTGCCTGAGTAGCCTCGATTCACTGCCTAAAATAAAATTAAACCACCTAGTGTTCAGAGAAATAACAACACAATGTCAAATATAGGTAGCCTAGTCAAATAATTAACATCCAATCACATTAACCGTTACCCTCTCGCGGGAATTCCACTAACGGTCCTTATGTAGCCAAACGTAGCTGCTGCTCATGTTGGTATCTGTACTGATGGCGTAAAAGCCATGACAGGGAGACATAGTGTAGTGGAAACGTGCGTGCAAGCAGTTGCTCCCGACGCCACTTGGGTACACTGCAGCATCCACCGAGAGGCTCTTGCTGCCAAGGGAATGCCTGACAGCTTGAAAGACGAGCCGGGTTGTGACAAACTCAGACTCATTCTTATGTTTAATAAATGTATCGTATAGTGTGTGTGAGGCAGGCTTACAATGATGGCAAAAAACAACATTTGAGAGTGCGCTGACCCTGGTGCTAGAGGGGGTACACAGATGGAGGTTGAATGTTTGAAGGGGTACGGGAGTATAAAAAGTTTGAGAACCACTGTGTTACATCAATTAATATTTGAATAAGAAACACCTGGGCTGTATCCCAAATGGAACCCTATTCCCTATATAGTGCACAAATTTAGACCAGGACCCATAGGGCTAAGAGTAGTTTTGTGATGCAGCCATTGAATTTATTTATTTGGAGAAACTCACTTGAATGATTGATTTAAATGTTATGATTTGGTATGGTTTAAATGAACGGTATGATCCCCATTACTGATATTTGACTGAATGATGTCCTGAATGCTCGTGGTTGTCTTGGGGATTTCTCTATGTGCTGTTTTGAGTACACTGTGTTCTCCCAGTGTCTCACTGTCTGTGTCTGAGGGGAATGACTTGGTTAATGTATTAAAAAAACAAATATTTGGTTTTTAAATTAACCTAGGTGTTTTATTTGTTGTCTTTCTCCCCAGGTGACCTACACTCTGTTCCAGGACACTTGTCTGTTTGAGATGTTTAAGATCCCTGTGAGGGAGTTCATGTCCTATTTCTGTGCTCTGGAGAACGGCTACAGGGATATTCCCTGTGAGTATAGTGCTGCCTATGCTTTCTTCAGTCCAGGCACAAAGCCCATATTAACACTTGGTGTATTGTCTACTCAGATGTAGAAATGATCAGACCTGGGTGAAAAACATGTAGGTATGGGCCTCCCGAGTGGTGCAGCGGTCTGAGGCACTTCATCGCAGTGCTTAAGGCGTCACTACAGACCCGGGTTCGATCCCAGGCTGTGTCACAACTGGCCATGACCGGGAGTCCCATAAGGCGGCGCACAATTGGCCCAGCGTCGTCCGGATTAGGGGAGGGTTTGGCTGGGGGGGGCTTTACTTGGCTCATCGCGCTCTAGCGACTCCTTGTGGTGGGCCGTGCGCCTGCAGGCTGACTGCGGTCGTCAGTTGAACAGTGTTTCCTCCGACACATTGGTGCAGCTGGCTTCTGGGTTAAGCGGGCGGGTGTTAAGGAGTGCGGTTTGGCGGGTCATGTTTCTTTGGACGCATGGCTCGACCTTCGCCTCTCCCCAGCCCGTTGGGGAGTTGCAGCGATGAGACAAGATCGTAATTGGATATGACAAAATTGGGGAAGAAAAGGGGGGTAAAAAATATGTACAAAAAATAACGTGAAGGTATTTGAATGGCGCTTAATTACGCTAGTTTAGACTATTCCACGCAGCTAAATTATGCCCACTTCAAGTATTATTTGAAATGATTTACCCAGGTTTAGAAACTAACCATAGGGTTGTCATGAAGTAGAAATAATAGGCCTACAGTTCACTACATACAGCTTGACATGCAGACATGCACCATCATATGTAATAGAAGCTTCTACCTCATGTGAATGATGTGGTGAAGTATTACTGTGACTGATGTGTGATGTCCTGTGTGAATCTCTGCCTGTACTCAGATCATAACCGGGTCCATGCCACTGACGTGCTCCATGCTGTCTGGTACCTGACTACCCGGCCTGTCCCAGGGTTCCAACAGATCCACAATGAGCATGTGACAGGAAGTGACACAGGTAGCACTATTTCTGTTCTCTTTATTTCATTTTGCCTCAGTAGGTATAACTCTGGACTTCCCCAAGCCCTCATTTATTACCATAATATACCACAATATGCCACATATTTATTAGCATAATTAGTGTGCTTGCTGAAGGTAAGACCGTTCTAGATTTCTTACATACTTCCTATTATTAGTGTGCTTGCTGAAGGAAAGACCGTTCTAGATTTCTTACATACTTCCTATTATTGGATTTCTTCCGCTCTCTAGAGCTTAAACGATTGAAGCTTTTTAACACGAAACCAACTTGCAAATGTGCAAACTGCCCCAACTTAGATTTCTTGACAAAATATTTGTTATATCATTGATAATTTAACTACAACAATATTTAAAATAATCTCCAAATGCATTTCAATGGCAAACATTTGAGACATATCTCCTCTTTCACCGTTTAAGCTATCAATGCTAAACCAATGTTGAGATGTTCAGACTGACCCTACTTAGATTCTATACAGATTCTTTATAAGATTTATGCTTTTTAAATTATAACAAATGAATCTACAAGACCAACTTTAAAATGTTCAGACTTCTTTAAAACCTTTATAAACTAGAAACCATTTAAATTTGCAGAGATTTACAAAACATGGATTCATTGCCAACTGCCACTGTAACACTGTAGACATTTGAAATGCTACTGCTTTTTAACCATTTCAACTACAAACATTAAAACAACTTAAGCATTTTCCAAGCGAACTATTTCAATTAGCGACATTAGTTTAAAATAACCCACCAACAGCAGTGATGGCTAGTGGGAGGAGCTATAGGAGGATAATCACACATATGGAAACCACATGTTTGACTCCGTTCCATGAATTTCAGTACAGCCATTACAATGAGCCCATCCCCCTATAGCCCCTACCATCCCCATATAGCCCCTACCATCCTCCTATAGCCCCTACCATCCTCCTATGCCCCTACCATCCCCATATAGCCCCTACCATCCTCCTATAGCCCCTACTCATCCATATAGTCCCTACCATCCTCCTATAGCCCCCTACCATCCTCCGCTATAGCCCTACCATGCCTCCTATAGCTTCCACCATCCTCCTATAGCCCTACCATCCTCCTATCATCCTCCTATAGCTCCTACCATCCCCTATATCCCCTGCCATCCTCCTTCATCCCCTATAGCCTACCATCCCCCTATACATCCTACCATCCCCCTATAGCCCCTACCATCCCCCTATAGCCCTACCATCCTCCTATAGTCCTACCATCCCTTAGCCCTACATCCCCTATAGTCCCTACCATCCCCTATGCCCCTACCATCCCCCTATAGCCCCTACCATCCCCTATAGTCTACATCCTCTATAGCCCCTAGCATCCTCCTATAGCCCTAGCATCCTCCTATAGCCCCTACATCCCCTATAGCCCCTACCATCCCCTATAGCCCTACATCCCCCTATAGCCCTACTCCCTATAGCCCTACCATCCCCTATAGCCTACCATCCCCTATAGCCCTACCATCCCCTATAGCCCTACATCCCCTATACCCCTACCATCCCTATAGCCCCTACCATCCCTATAGCCTACCATCCCTATAGCCTACCATCCCCTTAATAGCCCTACCATCCCCTATAGCCCTACCATCCCCCTATAGCCCCTACCATCCCCCTATAGCCCCTACCATCCCCTATAGCCCCTACCATCCCCCTATAGCCTACATCCCTATAGCCTACCATCCCCTATAGCTCCTACATCCCTATAGCCCTACCATCCCCCTATAGCCCTAGCTCCTCCTATAGCCCTACCATCCCCTACCTCATCTCCTATAGTCTAGCATCCTTATCCTACCATCCTCCTATAGCCTCCTCCTCCAGCTTGTCTCAAGCTATAGACAACAAACGAACTTTCTCATGTTCAGGCTATCCTATCAATCAATCAATCGATCAATCTTTCCACCCATCTATACTTATTCAACTGAATTAATTAACATGGGGTTTGAATGAGAACCATAGAATACAGTGGTAGCAAATTAAGTTACCAACGTTAAAACATTCAGGCTATCCTAACACACCTTCATAAACAATAAACTATTTTAATGTATAATACATTAGCATAACACTTAATCGATTTCAATTTCAACCATGAGAACACAGTGGTATTCATTTCAAATGCTACTGTCTTTAACTCTTACAGCTACATACATTAAAACAACTTCAAAACTTTGTAAAACTTTGTAAAACTTCAAATTAGCATAAATTGGCATTTAATAACCACAACAATAATAGTAACTCTTGAACTGTTCAAGCTGAGAGACAAACCAACCTTCACATGTTCAGGGTAGAGACACCAAACCAACCTTCACATGTTCAGGGTAGAGACAACCAAACCAACCTTCACATGTTCAGGGTAGAGACACCAAACCAATTCACATGTTCAGGGTAGAGACACCAAACCAGCTTTCACATGTTCAGGGTAGAGACACAAACCAACTTCACATGTTCAGGGTAGAGACACAACAACCTTCACATGTTCAGGGTAGAGACACCAAACCAACCTTCACATGTTCAGGGTAGAGACACCAAACCAGCTTTCACATGTTCAGGGTAGAGACACCAAACCACTTCACATGTTCAGGGTTGAGACACCAAACCACTTTCACATGTTCAGGGTAGAGACACCAAACCAGCTTCACATGTTCAGGGTTGAGACACCAAAACAGCTTTCCACATGTTCAGGGTAGAGACACCAAACCAGCTTTCACATGTTCAGGGTAGAGACACCAAACAGCTTTCACATGTTCAGGGTTGAGACACCAAACCAGCTTTCACATGTTCAGGGTAGAGACACCAAACCAGCTTTCACATGTTCAGGGTAGAGACACCAAACCAGCTTTCACATGTTCAGGGTAGAGACACCAAACCAGCTTTCACATGTTCAGGGTAGGCTATTCAATCAAGCATTCAATTCTCCCATCTGGCTACTTTTTCTACTTTAACCAGTCAGTACCATTAGTATTGTATTCACTATAACTACTCTAACTTATTTCACAACCATAAATACTTTAAGACATGCTAGCAAGCACACATTTTCTTTAGGAAAGGGACTTTTCTAGTTCTAGCCTCTTGATGTACCAGTGTAGGCATTCCTGTAGTGTGTGGCCTTTTCTCGGCAGACACCAGATGGTTTAGTTTAAAATGCCAGGATCCCCAGTCCCGTCCCTGCTAATTATATTTTATGTACTGCATCTTTGATCCATCGGAAATGATTTAAGGCTCGCTTGCTGACTGATCCTTTAGTAGCTGCCAGAGGAGCAGCTGCCTTCTAATAAAGAGAGGGGGAGGGAAGGGTGGAGAAACAGAGAGGAAGAGATGGGGGAGATGGGGTGGTGAGCAAGCCTCTGTCGTGATAGAGATCTGTCTGCTGAGCTCAGTGTGTTTATGGCTTATTTTGTCCCTTTTCAATTTTCAAATGGAGTGCAGTAGTCTGAGTCACTGGGCCACCAGCTTAACCTGCCTGTAGAAATCCTACTCTACATACTTTGTTCTTAATGTGACACTAGTTCCCTGTTTTCACTTTAATACACAGTCAAGTCTTCTCCAGTAATGATGTAGTTCCAGTGTGAGGTCCCAGTATGTCGTTGCTGAAAGCTGCTGTCTGTGTCTTCTCTCTAGATTCAGACAGTGGGATCTCGCCGGGCCGGGTATCATACGCCTCCTCCAAGAGCTCGTCCATCTCTGACGACAGCTACGGCTGCCTGGCGTGGAACATCCCTGCTCTGGAACTCATGGCACTATATGTAGCAGCTGCCATGCATGACTATGACCACCCCGGTCGCACAAACGCCTTCCTCGTAGCCACTAATGCAGCTCAGGTAAGTGTTATTATCCCCAAAGCCACTGCTCTACCATCTCAGCTAGCAAACCCACACCTGTTCAACAGTAAAACCTGTATCAGGAAGAGAATGTTCAACCTATCCCGTCACTTCAATAAGTGTTCCCATTTGTGTTCCCACACGCTGTTAAGTCCTAGGAAAGGGGAAGTGTTGTGCTTGTGTCACAGACGGCATTCATTTGGTCCCTGTGACTCATAGATGAGATCTTTATTGGCCTAAAACCTTCTACATAGACAGGTTCTAATCAGCCTTGGATCTCATGGTAAAAGCAATGAAGAGAGGGACTGGTATAATATTACACTTAGTTCACATGTCAGGGAAAGGTTCCCACAAATCCTGAGAATTCAGCAAATTCCTTCTTGCTTCAACATTATGGCAAAGGTTGGCAAACAAACTATACCACTGTATAAATAGTGTTTTGCACTGTCATGACCTATTATAGCACTGTGCATACTGTCTAGGTTGTGTTTTCCAACCCTGGTCCTCCAGTACCCCCAACAGTACACATGTTTATTGTAACCCTGGACAAGCACACCTCATTCAACTTGTTAACTAATCATCAAGCCCTCAATGAGTTGAATGAGGTGTGCTTGTCCAGGGTTACAATAAAAATGTGTAATGTTGGGGGTACTGGAAGACCAGGGTTGGGAAACACTAGGCTATGTGATATGTGAAGCAAGAGTTCTGGGTAGGCTATGTGATATGTGAAGCAACAGTTCTGGGTAGGATATGTGAAGCATCAGTTCCAGGTAGGCTATGTGATACTGTATAACAGGATGGCATGGCATTGCATTACATTGCTAACCTGACATGTGGGCCAAGCCTTCCTCGTAGCCACTAACGCAGCTCAACCCTGACATATTGATTAACAGTATGATGACAGTCAGTCAATCACCCACCTGTCCACCATGTCTAGACCGGCTGCATTATTTAGTCTGAAGCACACTGACCCCAATTCCTCTCCCCTGCTCACCCCTCCCTCTTTTACCGTTCCCTTCTTCAACCTCTTTCCTATTTTACCCTCTCCTTTCTTCTTGTCCTCTGACCCACCCGCATCCCTCTCCACTCGACCTACCCTTCCTCCTACTCACTCTTTTCTTCCCTCATCCAATTCTCCTCTACCTCTGTCTCATCCCTCTGTTCCCCAGGCGGTGTTGTATAATGACCGTTCGGTCCTGGAGAACCACCACGCTGCTTCGGCCTGGAGCCTCTACCTGTCCCGGCCAGAGTTCAACTTCCTGGCCAACCTGGACCACGTGGAGTTCAAACGTTTTCGCTTCCTGGTCATCGAGGCCATCCTCGCCACAGACCTGAAGAAGCACTTTGACTTCCTCGCCGAGTTCAATTCAAAGGTTTGAGATGATGATGATGAACCTCACATTTTCAGAAAATCTGTTTCCATTCTGTTGATACTTTGTTTTTCCTGTCATTTCGATACTGGCAAAGGCAATAACAATACGTCTTATCTTTATGGCTAATAGATTTGATACTTAAAGGAACATGCTGGATCTCTGTTAGAAATGAGGAGCCTGGCAGTTATAATCACTGTGTGAATGGTTGTGTTGCTATAAATAGGTGAATGATGTGAACAGTCCAGGAATTGACTGGACTAATGAGAATGACCGGCTGCTGGTGTGCCAAGTCTGCATTAAGCTGGCAGACATCAACGGGCCGGCCAAAGGGCGTGATCTGCACCTCAAGTGGACAGAAGGCATTGTCAATGAGTTTTATGAGCAGGTATAGAACCCCTCCACTCAGCATGGCCCACATGTCAGGTTAGCAATGTAATGTCATGCCATCCTGTTATACAGTATCACATACCCGGAACTGTTGCTTCACATATCACATAGCCCAGTGTTTCCCAACCCTGGTCTTCCAGTACCCCCAACATTAGACAGTTTCATTGTAGACCTGGACAACCACACCTCATTCAACTCATTGAGGGCTTGATGATTAGTTAACAAGTTGAATGAGGTGTGCTTGTCCTGGGTTACAATAAACATGTGTACTGTTGGGGGTACTGGAGGACCAGGGTTGGAAAACACTGACATAGCCTACCCAGAACTGTTTCTTAATTTACTGATGTCTGGTACTGCTAGAATCAACAAAATGTCACATTTATCCATTAGATTAGATTAATAAATAAAACAATCTTAATTGACAAATTAGTGAAAATGTTTGTCTGTCTATCATCTCCAGGGGGATGAGGAGGCCACTTTGGGATTACCCATCAGCCCCTTCATGGACCGCTCCTCTCCCCAGCTGGCCAAGCTGCAGGAGTCCTTCATCACACACATCGTGGGGCCGCTCTGCAACTCGTACGACGCTGCTGGCCTGCTCCCTGGCTACTGGATCGACGAGGAGCACTCTGAGGATGAGGAAGAGCAGGTGGAGGACACAGAGACTGATGAAGACGAGCTGGAGGAGGAGCTCGAACCAAGTAAGACGTAATTTTCTATCCTTCTATCATTCTGAATTTATATATGATTATGAGTTGACACATTTATAATTTTAGCATTTAACATTTCTATCAAGAGCAGGATGTTTTATGGATCATTGCTATTGCAACTAAAAAGCTATGGGATGTTAAATCCTTTTTTCTATGTTGTCCCATGCAGAAAGGAGAAACGGCCGGCGTCGGCTGTTCTGCAACATCATGCAGCACCTGACAGAGAACCACAAGGTGTGGAAGAAGACCATTGAGGAGGAGGAGAAGAGCAAGGAGAAGCAGCAGGCCGACAGCCTGCCTCCCAGCCTGTCCCCTTCGCCCTCCGACGACCAGATCCAGGTCATTCAGGAGGAGGAGGAAGGAGAGGAGCGCCAGTAGCAGGAGGAAGATGAAGAAGAGGAAGAGGAGGGACAGAGCCAGGATGCTCGGGAAGGACGGAACAGTGAAGGAGAAAGTCCTTCAACTCCTCCCTCTTACATGCTCACACACACACACACACACACACACACACACACACACACACACACACACAAACACATTTATACACAACACATACGTACACACACATACTATAGACATATACACAAACACATACACGCACAGGATGACCATGCTGGATCTCCACACGTTGAAATTGTCACTGTGCCGACACGCTAATGCAGTCATGTTGTTTTGAAAAAAGGCCTTACTACTGTGAGGGGATTCTTGCTGCAATGGTGGSAACCCCACTCCTATGCACTTTCACCCCATGGAGAGTAGACCAAGAACAAACACCAGAGCTGAGGACACTGGTGTGGAGAGGGAGAGAGGAAAAGGGTCTGGATGTGCCCTCCATGGTGATCTGGCTGTAATGCTGCCTTGAACGCAGAGCACTTAACTCTCCCTTAGGTACTAAAACAAATCCTATGATTTAAAATAAAGGAAAAGAAAAAACACCTTGACGTGGTTGACATCCGTTACCAAAGCGAACAGTTCAAACATGGAAAGACAAGAGACTGAGACTGTTTCAGGCTCAKTGTCAGGAATATTCTAGATCTATATATCAAATGTGCCTGTCTGAACCTTTACTGAGTCCCCTGGTCCAGACCCTAGGTTGGTCTGTGCAGTCCTCTCCCCTTGCTGGCGACACGAAACACTGTATCACTGACTCAGTCACAGAGACATTGTGGAAATGTTGACTGAAAATGAGCATTATACCTGCATCGTTTTTGATGCCTTTTATTCATGTGTACCACCTGCCTTTTATGTTTCCTTCTTTTTGTTGGTTTAATGAAGTTGGTGTGAGCGTGTGTATGTGTGTTTTCTTCAGGAACGCTTGGTCGCCAGTCATTGAAATGTTATCGGAGATGAGATGTTCTCTGTTGTTCCAATGAAGGGATGTTTTTTTTCTTTTGATTTATACCTATTTTTTCACGGTTACTCAGGATTCTGGTGAAGTTGAATAATTATTTTGCAAGAATTTAAGTAATTGACTTTAAAACAAAGATAATTAAATCTCGGTGATTGAAATAGTTTTTAAGCTTTGTATGAACAACTTGAAAAACAAACACATTCAAGCAATTGAAGTGCTCCTCTGTGATAGAGCAAAGTATGTCCTGTGTTTCTGTCCAACTCCGCTGCCCCGCTGGCGGCGCCGTTGGCTTGATCTTCTAAAGACCTCACTGTAGACTTGGGATCCTTGATTGTCAGTTGACTGCAAAAGACCTGTTTGCAGCAAGGCAACATTTTGTACAGTGAAATCCCATGATTATCCATGTATCCAGTATAGGAAAAGGTGTTTTTGAGTGCATTGCTGTTGGCATTGTTTTTACACATACTCTGTCTAGCTAACCTCTTCATTTCATTTGTCATTCTACAGACACTGATGTTTTGACAAAAACTATAGATCTTTGCCAAACCCACAACCAGGCCAGTGCGTAAAGGAGTTAAGTAATCCAGGGTTTCACCTTCACTTTGGTTTTTATATTGTCTTATTCTCTGTACCATAAGACGGTTTAATACTAATAGTTCTATATTTCTGTCTGTAAAACTCTAGGCATTCCACTAGAAAAAGAGTTTAATGAAAGAGATGCCAGACCTGCAAGCCGAACTCACTTATCACGCTATCAAGTCATTTTCTCTGGAGAAGGAAGTGCTCAAGTAGGCAGTGTAATTCAAGCTAGTATATTTAAAGACAAAAAATATATAAATGTCCACATTTTACTACCAAACAAGTGTTTAGCCTCTGCACAAAAAAAGAATATCTGCATATAAATATAGTGTATAAATATATGATATTTTTTAATGAATCAACAGAATGCATCTGTTTTCTACACACAGCTGACATATATTGTACAGTGAGACCCTGTAATTCTCATCCTGTTTCCAGAGTTTTTATCTGATACTACAGATGTGGGGTTTGGTGTTTTTCTTTTGGGTTCATCGTCTCCCTGCTCCTTATCACAACCACTTTCTCTCTCTTGGTAATCTCTATTAACTCTATGTTGTCTACTCAGTCCACCCATCCACCCAACCAGTGCCAAACTGTCCCTGCTCACTGCCCACTGCCCAGCCTCTGGGCCCTCATACACTGGGCTTGTTATGGTTGGCCCCAGAGGTCTCTCTGAGCTCCATGTCCCACAGCAGGCTCAAAGTGATGCCGGTGCAGCCCAGCCCAGGTGTTGTGGAGGAGAGCTCACGACTCCTAACCGTGGCCCTTCAGTCCGTTCGGGTTGAGAGACACTGCGTCTCTTACTAAGTTCTGATGGTGAATTAAGATGCATCTACAACCTCAAGCCACCTCCTCCCACATTGTATGGCTCATTATGTTGTAAATGTTTGTTTGTTGGCTTGTCACTGTGCAGTCTCACGAACCACAGTGTCCTCTAATGTTCTTGTCATAAAAGCGTCTATGAATGGCTGTTACCCTTATGTAGCATTGAGATATGTACGTCTGTTGTAACTGTTCAACCATATCAAAATTGTGGGGGAAACTGATTTTTGTTATTTATAGCTGTCATAAAACACCATCCCTAAAATAACTGTTCTCTCAAATTATTTTATTGATACATACACACACACACACACACACACACACTCAATTGTAACTGGTTGTGTGTGCTGAGTGTGGCATAAAAATCTCCTTGAATGTAACTGTACTATAACTTTGCCCTTAGTGTTTAGATCCTCCTGCTGACAACCACAGTTGGAACACTGATGTTTGCTGAAATGACTGCAATGTCACAGTTTCAATATTTCCAATGCACACAGACAAGGCGCTCATCCAGGTGAATTGGCAGTCTGTCTACCTCAGCATAACTTTCTGAGAAGTGCAGTTACTAGTTAATAATAGAGGTATGCTGGGTGCCAAAAATAGCTAGAGGCATCAAATCAATATGAAATATTACCCAGAAAGTCTGATGTATGCACAGCACAGCATTGCATTGGAGTTTTTTTTTCAGCCCTTTGGTCTGTTGAGTAAAGAGTAGAAGTGAGAGGTCACTTAAGGAAATGGGTGACGCCCCCCCAGGCTCAGCTCCAACCACATGAAGATTATTTATAATGGCTGTGTCTGTATCCCTGGACGACCCAGTCTGGACACATTCTGCCGGGTCACTGCAAAAGTCCATGTCTGAGTAGCCCTGTACTGTAGTTTAGATGGGAAGATTTTTTGGAGAGAAAACATAGACCTATAACCTATTGAGAGAAATACTGTCAGCACGTTGAAGATAAAGAACAAGCGGCATAAAACATATGTAACTTGAATTGCTCTTAGGAAAGGCACACTATAAACATTGTAAAAAAGGTAACTAGAGCACCAAAATGGCATTGTTCTTATTACAAAGTATGACCATAATAGACAAAAGTAAAATTTACTTAAAGGACAGTATCACATAAAGACATTTTCAACGGATATTGCAGTAGCGTTCTGAGAGAAGGCTTTGCCATGGAAGAATCCCTAGAGATCAGGTTCATTGTTAGTTCAGACTGCTTGATATGGTGCTGATCCAGACTAAACTCCATGTCCAGAGCCTTCTAGGAAAGGCTGGCTGCTAGTCTACTTATTTTCACTGTGCTGTAGAAACAGCTGAAAATACCCACTGGGAACAGACATCAATTCAACGTGACATGGAAACAACAATGATTCAACCAGTGTGTGCCCAGTGGGTAATGTTCCCATTTCTCATTTAGGCAGGCTGAGAGAGAGAAGACAGGGCTGTGAACCATCATAGAGGTCCATCCTGTCAATCATTGATGTAATCCCGCAGGGAAGATGAGACGTGATTATAAGGACACAGATAAAAAGTAAATTCTAATTCAAGGTTAATTCATAGTATATGTCTGCATGTATTGTTTAAATATTCACACTTATCCTCTCGATTAAACTTACTGAGAAGTTCCACCTGATATTTCAGGATCTTGCCAGTAACATTTCTGGTGATCCTATGACTTTTCAAATGGTGCTGTGCAAACATGCAATTGCTCAGAAACAACCATCGGCTGATGTTTAGAATTCTAGCAGTTCTGTGTAAAACACTGGAGTTCAGACCCTGGAGGTCAGGGTAGGAGTCCAAGCTCTAGAGCCCTGTTCTGTTCTGACTAAACCCCCAACCCCCCCACCCCTTCGGGCTGTGCCTTCTGAGAATCWGTCACTGCTGCCTGCGGACGGCGCAGATGGAGTAAGGCAGCGGCTGCAGGGTCATGCCCAGTTTGGGGGTGAGGCTTGGCACTGTGCCGGGGGGGAACTGCAGGTGGAAGCGCTGCAGCATGGTGGTGAAGAACAGGAACATCTCCATCCTGGCCAGATGCTCGCCCAAACAGTGACGCTTCCCTGAGGACAAACCACACAACATGGATTGAGTTTTGTGAAGATCAAGTCATACTTTGTATCATCTACTCTACTCAGAGGAGGCTGGTGAAGGAGGACTGCTCGTCGTAATGGCTGACATGAAATCAATGGAACGGTATCAAACCATTCCATTCCAGCCATTACAATGAGCCGTACGTTGATTTAGTGACACCAGCTACTACTGACTACTGTTTTCCAGTGAACATTCAACCAATACAACATATCTACTGTACTCAATGTATCTGTTAAGTGATAGTAAAGGTCCTTTACTATCACTGTTATCGGCTGTTTAGTCTTTACCTTATTAGGATATAGGTTAATCCAATGATATGATATGGATGGGAAAAGGTTTACACTTGCATACACAGCGCAACTTGAGCAATAGAGGGAACCACATGTATGGGTGGTATGACTGAGAATTTGTTTTGTTTGAACTGACATGGTGGTGTTTTTCTGTCTTAACAGTACTTTCCTTTATTAATGGCAGCATTGTAGTCTGCAATAGCCCCAGGGACTGGCTTGCTCACCAGTCTATTAATTAAGTGCTCAAATAGATTACTGGGCCTTCATACCCATAAGGTTGTTGTAATACCGGAGAGGCTCTAGCTTTTATTACATTTGACTCATTGTAGGTAAAATGAAATGAGATCATAGCTGGGGTATACGGTTAAAGACATGCTCCGGTACTTTGGCGACTAAGAAAGTATTTTTCAATGTGTAGTTCATACATGCATAATCTATGAGCAGAATTACTGTCTTACCTCAATTAGACATGAAATCCCTAGTTTGAAAGCAACTGTTTTATTGAAGCTGTGCTGTGTTATTTTCCCTACATTTCCCTCCATGTGGGCCAGCACCCGAGCAATTTGAGTTCTAGCCAATGAGCTTCGGCCTCTCACATTTGAGTGACAGGTAGCAAGAGGCCTGCCCAGCATTATCCAATGAGGTTGCAGGGCAGGTCCAGCTCAGTGGACAAAGCACAGAGAGAGAGCAATGACGTGGTGCACATATCTGCACAAATGTGACGTAGTATGCAATATTCGGCGACCACTTTTGGCTCATGAGTGCTACTTTCAGAACTACTGCCTAAAAAGCATACAAACACACAGAAGAATCTCTAATATATTGGAATTTCATGCCCATGATGACTATTAACCCTGTATTTAAACATTACCATTTAGATTAGGCAAGAGGAGAGGCATTCAAGTGAGAGGGTGTGTACAGTATGTGTGTGAGAGTCTGTGCTACTCTCTTTGGGGGCCTAAGAGTGGAAAGAAGCCAGACTCACCCAGAGAGAAGGGTAAGAATGCTTCCCGTCGGACAAAGTTTCCATTGCTGTCCAGGAAGCGATGTGGTGAGAAGGTTCCAGGGTCGCACCAGTACTTCTCATCAAAGTGCACAGAGTACAGGTTGGTGATGACCATGGTGCCTTTGGGGATGTTGTAGCCGCTCACCAGTGTGTCCTGAGTGGTGGCGCGGAAGATGCCCAGGGGCACAATGTTACAGAAGCGCAGGACCTCATGTAGCACCGCTTCCACATAGGGCATCCTCTTTTTGTCTGCCAGCGAGGGGGACTTCTCACTTCCCAGCACACTGTCCATCTCCTTATGCACCTTCTCTACACAGAGGAAACACCAGCAGCAAACGGTCAATACCTTATCACCACAATGTTCTATCTGCTTCCTCAACTCTTGTCTAGTATCTACAGACATACACTGAGTATACAAAACATTAAGGAGACCTTCCTAATATTGATATTATATTGATATCCTAATATTCCTAATATTTGCCCTCAGAACAACCTCAGTTTGTTGGGGCATGGACTCTACAAGGTGTTGAAAGTATTCCACAGGGATACTGGCCCATGTTGACTCCAATCCATAATAAAGCGCTGCTCTGCCTTCTTAACAACACTATCAACAAGGCAGATCCTACAGGCCCTAGTTTTGTCGCACCTAGACTACTGTTCAGTAGTGTGGTCAGCTGCCACAAAGAGGACCTTAGGAAAATATTAGTTGGCTCAGAACAGGGCAGCATGGGTGGCCCTTAAAAGTACACAGAGAGCTAACATTAATGACGTGCATGTCAATCTCTCATGGCTCAAAGTGGAGGAGAGATTGACTTCTTGACTATTTGTTTTTGTAAGAGGTGTTAACAAGCTGACACCCATGCATACCCCACAAGACATGCCACCAGAGGTGGGGACTCTGAAGAGAGTCCCCAAGACCAGAACAGACTATGGGAGGCGCACCGTACTACATAGAGCCATGACTACATGGAACTCTATTCCACATCAGGTAACTGATGCAAGCAGTAGAATCAGATTTAAAAAACAGGACAAAATACACCTTATGGCACAACGGGGACCGTGAAGAGACACACACAGGTACAGACACATGCATATGAATACATTGTTACATTGTCGTATGGTGGTATTAAACATTTTGTATTGTAGATATGTATTGGTGTAATAATGTTATATGATGTACTGTTTTATATTTTATATGTAATGTAAGTGCTTGAATATGTTTGGACCCCAGGAAGAGTAGCTGCTGCCAAGGGGATCCCTAAAAAATACAAATACAAACCCTTCCCACAGTTGTGTCAAATTGGCTAGATGTCCTTTGGGTGGTGGACCATTCCTAAAATACACGGGAAACTGTTGAGTGTGAAAATCTCAGCAACGTTGCAGTTCTTGACACAAAACGGTGCGTCTGGCACCAACTACCATACCCCGTTCAAAGGCACTTAAATATTTTGTCTTGTCCATTCACTCTCTGAATGGCACACATATATACAGTGGCAAGAAAAAGTAAGTGAACCCTTTGGAATTACCTGGATTTCTGCATAAATTGGTCATCAAATTTGATCTGATCTTCATCTAAGTCACAACAATAGACAAACATAGTGTGCTTAAACTAATAACACAAATTATTGTATTTTTCTTGTCTTGTTTGGTTGTAAAAAGTATGTGAACCCCTAGGCTAATGACTTCTCCAAAAGCTAATTGGAGTCAGGAGTCAGCTAACCTGGAGTCCAATCAATGAGACGAGATTGGAGATGTTGGTTAGAGCTGCCTTGCCCTATAAAAAACCCTCACAACATTTGAGTTTGCTATTCACAAGAAGCATTGCCTGATGTGAACCATGCCTCAAACAAAAGAGATCTCAGAAGACCTACGATTAAGAATGGTTGACTTGCATAAAGCTGGAAAGGGTTACAAAAGTATCTCTAAAAGCCTTGATGTTGATCAGTCCACGGTAAGACCAATTGTCTATAAATGGAGAAAGTTCAGCACAGTTGCTACTCTCCCTAGGAGTGGCCATCCTGCAAATATGACTGCAAGAGCACAGCACAGAATGCTCAATGAGGTTAAGAATCCTAGAGTGTCAGCTAAAGACTTACAGAAATCTCTGGGACATGCTAACATCTCTGTTGTATCGTAAACTCATCGTAAAACACTAAACAAGAATGGTGTTCATGGGACGACACCACGGAAGAAGCCACTGCTGTCCAAAAAAAACATTGCTGCAAGTCTGAAGTTTGCAAAAGTGCACCTGGATGTTCCATAGTGCTACTGGCAAAATATTCTGTGGACAGACGAAGCTACAGTTGAGTTGTTTGGAAGGAACACACATCACTGTGTGGAGAAAAAAAGGCACTGCACACCAACATCAAAACCTCATATCTCAACTGTAAAGTATGGTGGAGGGAGTTTATCAAGACATTTTGCAGGAGAATGTAAGGCTATCTGTCCGCCAATTGAAGCTCAACAGAATTTGGGTGATGCAACAGGACAACGACCCAAAACACAGAAGTAAATCAACAACAGAATGGCATCAACAGAAGAAAATATGCCTTCTGAAGTGACCCAGTCAGAGTCCTGACCTCAACCCGAGATGCTGTGGCATGACCCCAAGAGAGCAGTTCACACCAGACATCCCAAGAATATTGCTGAACTGAAACAGTTTTGTAAAGAGGAATGATCCAAAATTCCTCCTGACCGTTGTGCAGGTCTGATCCGCAACTACAGAAAACGTTTGGTTGAGTTTATTGCTGCCAAAGGAGGGTCAACCAGTTATTAAATCCAAGGGTTCACATACTTTTTCCACCCTGCACTGTGAATGTTTACACGGTGTGTTCAATAAATAAATGAACACGTATAATTGTTTGTGTGTTATTAGTTTAAGCAGACTGTGTTTGTCTACTGTTGTGACCTAGATGAAGATCAGATCAAATTTTATGACCAATTTATGCAGAAATCCAGGTATTTCCAAAGGGTTCACCTACTATTTCTTGCCACTGTAATCCATGTCTCAGTGCTTAAAAATCTTTCTTTTAACCTGTCCCCTACCCTTGTTTAGTTTAATTCTACCATTATTTAAAAACAAGCCCACACAACTTGAAAAAGCCATACATGCACATGAGTAGAATCATGGAGGATAACACACAAAGTTATTTCCATTGTGGTCCTCTTGAGACAAGATGGCTAGGCAAGTTGGACACAGTATGGCATTGTGATAATAAAACATAAAGAACATCTATCTCATCATTGCAATTACATCGTCATATGGGCACAGAAGACATTAAACTTATTTTTAAAGCTTCCCAGAGAGGACGTCGTTTTTATGGGCAGATGCAACTCATTCCATTCTGAGGCTCCAGTATACAAGAAAGTTCTACGCTGAATAGGTGCCTAATGGACCCTATTCCGACTACACTACTGAAAGAGCTACTTCCTGTGCTTGGCCCTGCTATGTTGATCACAATAAACAGCTCCCTATCCTCCGGATGTGTACCAAACTAGCTAAAAAAGCCTTTCCTGAAAAAGCCAAACTTTGACCCGGAAAATTTAAAAAACTATCGACCTATATCGAATCTCCCATTCCTCTCGAAATTTTTACAAAAAGCTGTTGTGCAGTAACTCACCTCCTTCCTGAAGAGAAATACTGTATAGTCGTGGCCAAAAGTTTTGAGGATGACACAAATATTAATTTTCTCAAAGTTTGCTGCTTCAGTGTCTTTAGATATTTTTGTCAGATGTTACAATGGAATACTGAAGTATAATTACAAGCATTTCATAAGTGTCAAAGGCTTTTATTGACAATTACATGAAGTTGATGCAAAGAGTCAATATTTGCAGTGTTGACCCTTCTTTTTCAAGACCTCTGCAATCCGCCCTGGCATGCTGTCAATTAACTTCTGGGCCACATCCTGACTGATGGCAGCCCATTCTTAGCATAATCAATGCTTGGAGTTTGTCAAATTTGTGGGTATTTGTTTGTCCACCCGCCTCGTTGAGGATTGACCACAAGTCAATTAAAGGTCTGGGGAGTTTCCTGGCCATGGACCAAAACATTGATGTTTTGTTCCCCGAGCCACATAGTTATCACTTTGCCTTATGGCAAGGTGCTCCATCTGCTGGAAAAGGCATTGTTCGTCACCAAACTGTTCCTTATGTTGGGAGAAGTTCTCTCGGAGGATGTGTTGTACCAATTCTTATTTCATGCTTGTTCTTAGGCAAAATTGTGAGTGAGCCCACTCATTTGTCTGAGAAGCAACCCACACATGAATGGCTTCAGGATGCTTTACTGTTGGCATGACACAGGACTGATGGTAGCGCTCACCTTGTCTTCTCCGGACAAGCTTTTTTCCGGATGCCCCAAACAACGGAAAGGGATTCATCAGAGAAAATGACTTTACCCAGTCCTCAGCAGTCCAATCCCTGTACCTTTTGCAGAATATCAGTCTCCCTGATGTTTTTCCTGGAGAGAAGTGGCTTCTTTGCTGCCTTCTTGACACCAGGCCATCCTCCAAAAGTCTTCGCCTCCCTGTGCGTGCAGATGCACTCACACCTGCCTGCTGCCATTCCTGAGCAAGATCTGTACTGGTGGTGCCCCAATCCCGCAGCTGAATCAACTTTAGAGACGGTCCTGACGCTTGCTGGACTTTCTTGGGTGCCCTGAAGCCTTCTTCACAACAATTGAACCGTTCTCCTTGAAGTTCTTGATGATCCGATAAATGGTTGCTTTAGGTGTAATCTTACTGGCAGCAATATCCTTGCCTGTGAAGCCCTTTTTTGCAAAACAATGATGACGGCACGTGTTTCCTTGCAGGTAACCATGTTGACAGAGGAAGACAATGATTCCAAGCACCACCCTCCTTTTGAAGCTTCCAGTCTTATTTGAACTCAATCAGCATACAGATGTTCTCCCAGCCATGTCCTCGTCAACACTCACACCTGTGTTAACGAGAGAATCACTGACATGATGTCAGCTGGTCCTTTTTGGCAGCTGAAATGCAGTGAAATTTTTTGGGATTCAGTTGATTTGCATGTAAGATGGACTTTGACAATTAATTGCAATTCATTTGATCACTCTTCATAACATTTGGAGTATATGCAAATTGCCATCATACAAACTGAGGCAGCAGACTTTGTGAAAATTAATATTTGTGTCATTCTCAAAACTTTTGGCCACGACTATAAAGGAAACGCTCAAGTCTGGTTTTAGACCCCATCATAGTACTGAGACGGCACTCTTGAAGGTGGTAAATTACCTTTTAATGGCATCAGACCAAGGCTCTGCATCTGTGATTGTGCTCCTAGACCTTAGTGCCGCTTTTGACACCATTGATCACCACATTATTTTTAAGAGATTGGAAACCCTCTTTGGTCTACACGGACAAGTTCTTGCCTGGTTTAGATCTTATCTGTCGGAAAATATATAATTTACTCTCTTTGGATGATTTGTCCTCTCACAAATCAATTGTAAGTTTCGGTGTTCCTCAAGGTTCCATTTTAGGACCACTATTATTTTCACTATACATTCTACCTCTTGGTGATGTCATTCGGAAACACAATGTCAACTTCCACTGCTATGCGGATGACCCACAGCTGAACATTTCGATTAAACATGGTGAAGCCCCAAAATTGCCTACCCTGGAAGCTTGTGTTTCAGACATAAGGAAGTGGATGGCGGCAAATGTTTTACTTTTAAACTCGGACAAAACAGAGATGCAAGTTCTAGGTCCCAAGAAACAAAGAGATCTGCTGTTTGATCTAAAAATGAATGTTGATGGTTGTATAGTTGTCTCAGTTGGACCTCTGCATTGCTCTGGACTCTCTTTTGACGAACATATTAAGAATAATTCAAGGGTAGCTTTTTTCCATTTTCGTAACATTGCAAAAATCTGTAACTTTGTACAAAAATGATGCAGTAAACTAATCCATGCTTTTGTAACTTTCAATTAGACTACTGCAAAGCTCCACTCTCTGGTTATCCGGATAAAGCACTAAATAAACTTCAGTTAATGCAAAATACAGACCACCATAGTGCCTGTACCCAAGAACACTAAGGTAACCTGCCTAAATGACTACCGACCCGTAGCACTCACGTCTGTAGCCATGAAGTGCTTTGAAAGGCTGGTCATGGCTCACATCAACACCATTGTCCCAGAAACGCTAGACCCACTCCAATTTGCATACCGCCCCAACAGATCCACAGATGATGCAATCTCAATTGCACTCCACACTGCCCTTTCCCACCTGGAGAAAAGGAACACCTACATGAGAATGATATTCATTGACTACAGCTCAGCATTCAACACCATAGTGCCCTCAAAGCTCATCAATAAGCTGGATTTCCTGACGGGCCAGCCCCAGGTGGTAAGGGTAGGTAACAACACATCTGCCACGCTGATCCTCAACACAGGGGCCCATCAAGGGTGCGTGATCAGACCCTTCCTGTACACCCTGTTCACTCATGACTGGAACTCCAACACCCTCATTAAGTTTGCCAATGACACAACAGTGGTAGGCCTGATCACCGACAACGGCGAGACAGCCTATAGGGAGGAGGTCAGAGACCTGGCCGTGTGGTGCCAGGACAACAACCTCTCCCTCAACGTGATCAAGACAAAGGAGATGATTGTGGACTACAGGAAAAAGGAATTCTCATCGACAGGGCTGCAATGGAGCAGGTTGAGCGCTTCAAGTTCCTTGGTATCCACATCTCCAACAAACTAACATGGTCCAAGCACCCCAAGACAGGACAGTCATGAAGAGGGCACGACAAAATCTATTCCCCCCCAGGAGACTGAAAAGATGTGGCATGGGTCCTCAGATCCTCAAAAGGCTCTACAGCTGCACCATCAAGAGCATCCTGACTGGTTGCATCACTGCCTGGTATGGCAACTGCTCGGACTCCAAACGCAAGGCACTACAGAGGGTAGTGCGAATGGCCCAGTACATCACTGGGGCCAAGCTTCCTGCCACCCAGGACCTCTATATCAGGCTTTAGTACATCCTTTAGTACAGCCTTTAGTACATCCGGCGCCGACAGAGATGGCCGCCTCGCTTCGCGTTTAGTACATCATTTGGTACAGCCTTTAGTACATCCGGTGCCGACAGAGATGGCCGCCTCGCTTCGCGTTCCTAGGAAAATATGCAGTATTTTGTTTTTTTACGTGTTATTTCTTACATTGGTACCCCAGGTAATCTTAGGTTTCATTACATACAGTCGGGAGGAACTACTGAATATAAGAGCAATGTCAACTCACCATCATTACTACCAGGAATATGACTCTCCCGAAGCGGATACTGTGTTTTGCCTTCCACCCTGGACAATGGATCGGATCCCAGCCGGAGACCCCGAAGCGGTATTTTGGTCAGGCTCCGGAGACGGGCACATCGCGCACCACTCCCTAGCATATTACTCGCCAATGTCCAGTCTCTTGACAACAAGGTTGATGAAATCCGAGCAAGGGTAGCATTTTAGAGAGACATCAGAGACTGTAACGTTCTTTGCTTCACGGAAACATGGCTCACTCGAGAGACGCTAACAGAGTCGGTGCAGCCAGCTGGTTTCTTCACGCATCGCGCCGACAGAAACAAGCATCTTTCTGGTAAGAAGAGGGGCGGGGGGGTATGCCTTATGATTAACGAGACGTGGTGTGATCATAACAACATACAGGAACTCAAGTCCTTCTGTTCACCTGACTTAGAATTCCTCACAATCAAATGTCGACCGCATTATCTACCAAGGGAATTCTCTTCGATTAGCCGTATATATTCCCCCCCAAACAGACACATCGATGGCCCTGAACGAACTTCATTTGACTCTATGTAAACTGGAAACCACATATCCTGAGGCTGCATTCATTGTAGCTGGGGATTTTAACAAGGCTAATCTGAAAACAAGACTCCCTAAATTCTATCAGCATATCGATTGTGCTACCAGAGCTGGTAAAACCCTGGATCATTGTTATTTTAACTTCCACGACGCATATAAGGCCCTCCCCCACCCTCCTTTCGGAAAAGCTGACCACTACTCCATTTTGTTGCTTCCAGCCTACAGACAGAAACTAAAACAAGAAGCTCCCGCGCTCAGGTCTGTTCAACGCTGGTCCGACCAATCTGATTCCACGCTTCAAGACTGCTTCGTTCACGTGGATTGGGATATGTTCCGCATTGCGTCCAACAACAACATTGACGAATACGCTGATTCGGTGAGCGAGTTCATTAGAAAGTGCATCGGCGACGTTATACCCACAGCAACGATTAAAACATTCCCAAACCAGAAACCGTGGATTGATGGCAGCATTTAGAAAGGCGAGCAGCGCCTCTTCAACCTCAGGAGGCTGAAAGAAATTCGGCTTGTCACAAAAGCACTCACAAACTTCTACAGATGCACAATCAGGACATCCTGTCGGGCTGTATCACGCGCCTGGTACGGCAACTGCTCCGCCCACAACCGTAAGGCTCTCCAGAGGGTAGTGAGGTCTGCACAACGCATCACCGGGGGCAAACTACCTGCCCTCCAGGACACCACACCCGATGTCACAGGAAGGCCATAAAGATCATCAAGGACAACAACCACCCGAGCCACTGCCTGTTCACCGCTATCATCCAGAAGGCGAGGTCAGTACAGGTGCATCAAAGCAGGGACCGAGAGTTTGAAAAACAGCTCCTATCTCAAGGCCATCAGATCTGTTAAAGCCAC
>NC_036850.1:20216464-20242479 GCF_002910315.2 Salvelinus sp. IW2-2015 | reverse complement strand
CACTAACATTGTGTGGCTGCTGCCAACATACTGACTCAACTCCAGCCACTTTAATAATGGAAATTGATGTAAAAATGTATCACTAGCCACTTTAATCAATGCCACTTAATATAATGTTTACATACCCTACATTACTCATCTCATATGTATATGGTCCAAGAGGCTTCTAAACAGCTTCTACCCCCAAGCCACAAGACTCCTGAACACCTAATCAAATGGCTACCCAGACTATTGTCATTGCCCCTCCCACCCCTTTTACACCGCTGCTACTCTCTGTTGTTATCATCTATGCATAGTCACTTTAATAACTCTACCTACTGTACATGTACATATTCCCTCAACTAACCAGTGCCCCAACACATTGACTGTACAGGTACTCCCCTGTACATAGTCTCGCTATTGTTATTTTACTGCTGCTCTTTAATTACTTGTTACTTTTATTTCTTATTCTTATCCGTATTTTTTTGATCTGCATTGTTGGTTAGGGGCTCGTAAGTAAGTATTTCACTGTAAGGTCTACACCTGTTGTATTCGGCGCATGTGACTAATACAATTTGATTTGATTTGAAATACGGCTGCTAGTACCTTGATTAGAACCACAACATTTTATCATATTACTCCAGTGCTAGCCTCTCTACTTTTTGACTTCCTGTTAAGGCTAAGGCTAATTTCAAGGTTTTACTGCTAACCTACAAAGCATTACTGTAACGATGACACTGTGAGTCGCGAAGCAGGTGCAGGAGAAACGTTTAATAAAACAACAAACATGAAACGAGACAACATAAGAGTGGTGTTTACTCGTAAACACAGGAACAATACTAACTGAGGAAGGAACCCAAGGGAGTGACAGATATAGGGGAGGTAATCAGGAAGGTAAGTATCATGATGATCTGCAGGTGCATGTAATGATGGATGCCAGGTGTGCGTAATGATGGATCCCAGGACCGGTGGTTAGTAGACTGGCAACGTCGAACGCCGGATGGGAGGAGCGGGAGTAGACGTGTCAATTACATGGACTTGCTCATACCTATCTCTCCGATTTGGTCATGCCATACATACCTACACGTACTCTACGGTCACAAAACACAGGTCTTCTTATTGTCCCTAGAATTTCTAAGCAAACAGCTAAAGGCAGGGCTTTCTCCTTTAGAGCTCATTTTTTATGGAATGGTCTGCCTATCCATGTGAGAAATGCAGACTCGGTATCGACCTTTTAGTCTTTACTGAAGACTCATCTCTTTAGTAGGCCCTATGATTGAGTGTAGTCTGGCCCAGGAGTGTGAAGGTGAACTGCAAGGCACTGGAGTGACGAATCGCCCTTGCGCTCTCTGTCTGGCCGGCTCCTGTCTCTCCACTGGAATTCTCTGCCTCTGACCTTATTATGGCGGCTTACTAGTGGGGGCTTACTCATTGGCTTACTAGTGCTCTTCCATGCCGTCCCTAGAAAGGCTGTGACACGTCATGCCTTTTTTCACTATACTCGAATTGAGTGGGTTGAGTCACTGACGTGATCTTCCTATCCGGTGTTGCGCCCCCTTGAGCTCGTGCGGTGGAGGATATCTTTGTGAGCTATAGTCAGCCTTGTCTCAGTGTAGTAAATTGGTGGTCTGTTGATATCCCTCTAGTGGTGTGGGGGCTGTGCTTTGGCAAAGTGGCTGGTGTGATATCCTGCCTGTCCGGGGGTATCGTCAGACAGGGCAACAGTGTCCCCTGACCCTGAACTTAAGTATGCTCCCTCTAATTCTCCCATCATTCTCTCTTGGAGGACCTGAGCCCTAGGACCATACCTCAGGACTACCTGGCCCGATGACTCCTGGCTGTCCCCAGTCCACCTGGTAGTGCTGCTGATCCAGTTTCTGCTGTTTTGCCTGTGGCTATGGCACTCTGATCTGTTCACCAGATGCTGTTTTCAACCCTCTCCCTCCCTGCATCTCTCTCTCTACCTCACCTGCTGTCTCGACCTCGGAAAGCTCGACTACGAAAAGCCAACAGACATTTACTCCTGGGGTGCTGACCTGTTGAACCCTCTATAACAGGCCTGGGCAAAGGCCGGCCCGGGGGCCGTATGCAGCCCGCGACCTGATTCAACACGGCCCCTGGAATCATGCTCAGATCACATAAAGGATTTGTGATAGTAAAGTTTTGAAAAACGTATTTGTTATTCAAATGTAAAGCCAAATGAATACTCGCCTTTGTGTAATGATTTCACTCCCACCGCTTGTGGTACATTTATTTTGAAGGCACGTATAAATAACAACTGCACGACGACCGGGCAGTGACTGAAAGGCTGACACACACGTCACAGTTACAAATAGTAGCTAGCTAGAAATTGCACAAAAATGAGATTTTCATAGAAAAGGAAAGTAGATAATGAATGTAGGGTGTTCCAGCAAGAGTGGACAACGAAATATTTATTTATTGAGGTATCAGGAAAGCTGTGTGCTTAGTGTGCAAAGAGAGCATCTCTGTCTTGAAAAACTACAACTTGTCCCGACACTTCCAAATCAAATCAAATCAAATGTATTTATATAGCCCTTCTTACATCAGCTGATATCTCAAAGTGCTGTACAGAAACCCAGCCTAAAACCCCAAACAGCCCCAAACAGCCTAAAACCCCTTCCAGAGTCTTTGGAAAGTTTTGTTCATCGAGAGATGCATAGAACCTCATCAGTGACATTGTTTTGAATAGTTCTCCAATCACTGCATCAGACTGAAGATCAATAAGCTCAAGATGCAGGTCAGTGGGAGCGTTATCCACATTGAAGGTGAAAGGAGAGGAAACCAACAGCATGTCATTTTCCAGCACTTTGAAATCCTCAAAACGACAAGAAAACTCACAGTTCAAAGCATGCAGCAACGATGTATACTTCTCCCGCTGGTCATCTGATAGGGAACAGACTTGTAGTGTCAGAAGGTGGGTGAGATTGTTGGCTTCTACTTGGCAGGTCAGGAGGAGTAATTTTCCCTTGAAGGCTTTGACAAGGCTGTGCATCTGATGTGCAAAAAGGCCCTTCCCTTGTAGTTTGGAATTCAGTTAATTCATGAGAGCCATGATGTCCACTGTGAAGGCAAAATCAGCCAACCATTCTTTATCTTGCAGTTGAGGGAAATCCACATATTTTCCTTTCATTTGCAAAAACTCAGAAATCTACGACTTCAGGTCCCACACCCTTTTATGCACCTTCCCCAAACTCAGCCTTCTCATATTTGTGTGGAAGGGGAGATCTGCATGACCCGACTCTGTCTCTTCCAACAGTGAGACAAACTGCCTGTGGTTTAAAGATTTTGCTCTTATGAAGTTTACCACTTTAGTGACTGTATCCACAACATGGCTCATTTTCAGAACACATTTACAGAACACCTCCTGATGAATAATGCAATGCAAGAAAAATGTATTCTGATCTGGGTTCAGGTCAGCTACTTGATCTTGTATCCTTTTCAAAAGGCCAATGTTTTTTCCTGTCAAGTTTGGGCACCCACTCAGTCCCAGCTTTGCCACACACTTATTAACCTCCTCCAATAAATATTTCCCTGTGGTTGTGCTCTTCATTGACTGCACTGAAGTAAGCTCCTCTTTAATATCAAAGTCTGGGGTTATGCCTCGTAAGAATATCAACAACTGTGCCATGTCACATGCATCACTGCTCTCATCCAGGGCCAAGGAGAAATAGGTGAAATCCTTTGCCTTGTCTTTCAACTGTTGTTCCATATTCTCTGCGATGTCCTCAACACGCCGTGTCACTGTTTATCTTGACAGGGAAACATTTTCAAACAGCTCTTTCTTGTCGGGGCAAAGTATTGTTGCAGAGTCAATAAAACATTCTTTAATGAATTCACCCTCAGCGAATGGCTTGCTATGTTTAGCAATTTTGTGGGACAGTACATACAGTTGAAGTCGGAGGTTTACATATACTTAGGTTGGAGCATTTTTCAACCACTCCACAAATTTCTTGTTAACAAACTATAGTTTTGGCAAGTCGGTTAGGACATCTACTGTGCATGACACATCATACCGCTCAAGAAGGAGACTCGTTCTGTCTCCTAGAGATGACCGTACTTTGGTGCGAAAAGTGCAAATCAATGCCAGAACAACAGCAAAGGACCTTGTGAAGATGCTGGAGGAAACAGGCACAAAAGTATATATATTCACAGTAAAACGAGTCCTATATCGACATAACCTGAAAGGCCGCTCAGCAAGGAAGAAGCCACTGCGCCAAAACCGCCATAAAAAAGCCAGACTACGGTTTGCAACTACACATGGGGACACATCGTACTTTTTGGAGAAATGTCCTCTGGTTTGATGAAACAAATAGTACTGTTTGGCTGTAAAGACCATCGTAAGGTTGGAGGAAAAATGGGGGAGGCTTGCAAGCCGAAGAACACCAAGAACACCGTGAAGCACGGGGGTGGCAGCATCATGTTGTCGGGGTGCTTTGCTGCAGGAGGGACTGGTGRACTTCACAAAATAGATGGCATCATGAGAAAGGAAAATTATGAGGATATATTGAAGCAACATCTCAAGACATCAGTCAGGAAGTTAAAGCTTGGTCGCAAATGGGTCTTCCAAATGGACAATGACCCCAAGCATAGTTCCAAAGTTGTGGCAAAATGACTTAAGGACAACAAAGTCAAGGTATTGGAGTGGCCATCACAAAGCCCTGACCTCAATCCTATAGAAAATATGTGGGCAGAACTGAAAAAGTGTGTGCGAGCAAGGAGGCCTACAAACCTGACTCAGTCACACCAGCTCTGTCAGGAGGAATGGCCCAAAATTCACCCAACTTATTGTGGGAAGCTTGTGGAAGGCTACCCGAAACGTTTGACCTAAGTTAAACAATTTAAAGGCAACGCTACCAAATACTAATTGAGTGTATGTAAACTTCTGACCCACTGGGAATGTGATTAAAGAAATAAAAGCTGAAATAAATCGTTCTCTTTACTATTATACTGACATTTCACATTCTTAAAATAAAGTGGTGATCCTAACTGACCTAAGACAGGGAATTCTTACTAGGATTAAATGTCAGGAATTGTGAAAAACTGAGTTTAAATGTATTTGGCTAAGGTGTATGTAAACTTCCGACTTCAACTGTACAAACATACACTCCCCTCCATATGTATTTGGACAGTGAAGCTAAAATTGTAACTTTGGCTCTATTCACCACCATTTTGGATTTGTTATCAAATGATTCATATAAGGCGACAGTACAGAATGTCACCTTTCATTTGAGGGTATTTTCATATCTGTTTTAACGTTTAGAAATGAAAGCACTTTACATATCTAGTCCTCCCATTTGAAGATGTCATATGTATTTGGACACATTCACTTATAGTGTATTAAAGCGGTCTAATGTTTAGTATTTGGTCCCATATTTCTAGTATGCAATGACTACATCAAGCTTGTGACTACACACCCGTTGGATACATTTGGAGTTTGGTTTGGTTGATTTTGGGTTATGAATGATGGATGACTGGAGTCATTTTATTTCTAATTCATGATATCCCTAATCGTGGTAGCATCCACATTAATGTAGCTGTGTTAAAAAACACATTTTATTCTTGATTACAATAAAAGTGTCTACAAAATTACACAATACATTATCCACCATTCACTTCCTATTTGGCCAAGCATAATCCGAAACACAACCAAAACAAGCTGTAAATGCATCCAACAAGTTTTTAAAGTCACAGCTTGATGTTGTCATTGTGTGCAAGGAATATGGGACCAAATACTACATTTTTTACTACGTTAAAACACTAAGTGAACTTGTCCAAATACTTATGACGTCTTCAAATGGGGTGATTAACTACATTAGCTACATGCTTTCATTTCTAAACGGTAAAACAGATAGATACATATATATAAGTAAAAATACCCTCAAATAAAAGGTGACATTCTGTACTGTCACCTAATATTAAATATTTGATCTCAAATCTAAAATGGTGAAGTATAGAGACACATTTACAATTGTAGCTTCACTGTCCGAGGGGAGGGAGTGTATACCTTTGTACAGTTGAAAGAAAACAATCTATACCTTAGTTATCTAACTTCTGCAAATAAAAGTTGCTGTATATTATAGCTTGGAGAAAGGTTAAATAAAGACGAGGCAAGTCCCTTTACTGGACACCAGAGTAGAATTTGAGAAAGAAAGACCAAGGATGACCTGTTAGCGAACTGTTGAAACTGAGCTTAATACCGGAATAGGCCTCATCTGAAAATAGATGAATAGAACAGGACAGGAAGAGATGGAGGGACGTTGTGGAGGTCTTATGCACCACTTGACATGATGAGACCTGAGTAAGGACAAGGCAGGGTGCTATGAGGACTGAGTAAGGACAAGGCAGGGTGCTATGAGGTCTGAATGAGGACAGAGCAGGGTGCTATGAGGCCTGAGTAAGTACAAGGCAGGGTGCTATGAGGCCTGAGTGAGGACAAGGCAGGGGACTTGATGCTGAGGCCTACTGTGCACTGACCTTGAATGTTGGGATAGAGGGCCATGTAGAGCATAGCCCAGCGTAGGGTGTTGGTGGTGGTCTCCGTGCCTGCGATGATGAGCTCGCCCACAGAGTAGATTAGGTTCTCCCTGGAATACGGGGTGCCCAAGTCGCCAGCACTCTTGTCCAACTTGTTCAGGTAGTCATCGATGTAGTGGCGCGGGAAGTTGCACACTCTGCCCTCCGAGAAGCGCCTGATGATCTGCTCCAGGAAGTTATAGACCTTGGCTGCGTTGCGGAACAGCTTCTGGTGCTTTCCGAAGGGGAGGTACTCGATCCATGGGAAGGCGTTGTAAAGGAAGGCCCAGCCACTGACGGCCAGCTCCACATTCTCACTGAAGATCTCGATCATGTGCTGGAAGTCACAGTTGTCGTACGTGAAACGCTCGCCGAAGATGATGAGGTTGGTGATGTTGGACACAGCATTGGTCACCAGGTGCTTTGGGTTAAAGGGTTTCCCTTTGTGTTCGTCGATGGCATCCACAAAAAACATGCACTCTTCCAAGATCTTCTGGTCGAGGGGCTTTTGAAAACTGCCAAAGTAACGAAAGGAGTTGCTGGCCAGTTGACGATGTTCCATCCATCCGTTGCCAAATTTAGCATTCAGAAGTCCTGAGAAAGAAGATATTGAGATTAGAGCTGACATAATGAGACCTTACTGAGCATGTGTGAAGATACTAAATATTATTATTCTCAGGATAGGTGGACCTATTTTCATCTCAATACCATCAAATAGCCTAGAGAGTTCGATAACACCAAGCTTGTATTTGCATATAATAACTAATAACAATATAACAATGTCATAATGTCCATATTCAGAATACATTATAACTGACTTTCTTACCTCCCATTTTGGTCATTTTCATAAATAAAGGCAGCGATGGCCGGTCAGAAAAGACATCACCCTGGTGGTACAGGCATTCTCTGATGGCATCATATCCATTCAGAACCACTGCTGAGTAGCCTCCCAAATCAAGACTGAAAATCTGAGATAAAATCCTTGAATAAATAGACATCCAAAATAATATGCCATATATTTCCCTAAATTTGTTTAATTTTGGATTTTAAAAAGTAGACTATAGTCCAGTATGACATAACATCTAAACTGCAAATTATCTAAACTCAGCAAAAAAAGAAACATCCCTTTTTCAGGACCCTGTCTTTCAAAGATAATTCGTAAAAATCCAAATAACTTCACAGATCTTCTTTGTAAAGGGTTTAAACACTGTTTCCCATGCTTGTTCAATGAACCATAAACAATTCATGAACATGCACCTGTGGAACAGTCGTTAAGACACTAGCAGCTTAGACGGTAGGCAATTAAGGTCAGTTATGAAAACGTAGGACACTAAAGAGGCCTTTCTACCAAAAGAAAGATGCCCAGGGTCCCTTCACATCTGCGTGAACGTGCCTTAGGCATGCTGCAAGGAGGCATGAGGACTGCAGATGTGGCCAGGGCAATAAATTGCATTGCTGTACTGTGAGAGCCTAAGACAGCGCTACAGGGAGACAGGAAGGACAGCTGGTCGTCCTCGCAGTGGCAGACCACGTGTAACAACACCTGCACAGGATCGGTACATCCGAACATCACACCTGCAGGACAGGTACAGAATGGCAACAACAACTGCCCGAGTTACACCAGGAACGCACAATCCCTCCATRAGTGCTCAGACTGTCCGCAATAGGCTGAGAGAGGCTGGACCGAGGGTTTGTAGGCCTGCTGTAAGGCAGGTCCTCACCAGACATTACCGGCAACAACGTCGCCTATGGGCACAAACCCACTGTCACTGGATCAGACAGGACTGGCAAAAAGTGCTCTTCACTGAGGACGTTTCTTTTTTTGCTGGGTTTATTAGGCTAGTCTAGAGATAGGAAAGTAGCCCTCACTCTATTTGCCGAGGCATGCTGACTAAGCGGACCTTCGCCATTTCTCAGAAACCCTGCAAGCGCAGCTGGAGCCTGCCATAATTTTGCGAATAGCGAGCCTCCTTGTCCAGTTTTCTGTTTTTTTTATAGGCTGACGCAAGACATAGGGACGTGAATGGAGCGTCCACCCTAACTAACCTTTGACACACTTAGGAATTATGGTATGTGTCTGCCGGATGATAAAAAAAAAAAAAAAACTTTATTTAACAAATTCTTATTTACTATGACGGTCTACCGGGGGACAGTGGGTTAACTGCCTTGTTCAGGGGCAGAACGACAGATTTTTACCTTGTCAACTCGGGGATTCGATCCAGCAACCTTTCGGTTACTAGCCCAATGCTCTTGCCACTAGGCTACCTGCCGCACCATTACACATTTTATTTCGCATTTTTTTCACCAGGGAAATTAAAGCGACTTTGAGATTCTGTTTTGGAATGAAAAGCGCTATATAAAATACATCTATTGTAATGCAAAATTCACAAATGAACACTCAATAGGCTAAACCGCAAGAGTTAAACCGGTTTGAGAACAAACAGACTAGCCTACATGGGGTGCACAGAAGTAGCCAACACAAAAAAATGCCTAGGTTTAGTCAAGCCACTTTGACACAATAATTTAAGTACCGTACCTGCCCATGGATTTCACTCTGTTTCTTCATAAAGACGTGCGGTTCTGTTGCTAGAGACATAATGTTCCCTATGACAGGAATAGGTGACGGTCCAGGAGGGAATCCTCGGGGTCTCCTCTGCTTCACAAGCTGTCGGATCAGCAAAAGAACAATCAGGGAAATAAGTAAACTACACAGACCTAAGAAAGCCTGTCCATGTGACACTTCTGAGACTAGAGATGATAACTGATTTAATACCATTTTTCTATCTCTAAATTTGCCGTCTGTACCAAGCTCTCCTCGGTGAAAGAGTTATGTAGGCTATATCATCTTGCACATGTTTCTATCCCCTGCCTCTACCCAATAGGATACTTCTCCCTCTACAAGGATAAGATTGGCTGGAAGTTTAGCTGTGATGACTATCGATGAACTTTGATCAGCCTTCGATCAATTCTAGCAATCAACAAATCGTGATTCTGCTATTTCTGAGGATTTGATTTCCCAATGATGATTTCTGGTCATTTGTTGACATGCAGCATAACTTGCCGGCCAGCTGGCACCACACAGATCAAGTTGGTAACTTTAAAGCTTTATTTTGTCACCGCGGATCCAGCTTGGTCTCATAGACTAGACATATAATAGTAAACGAAACACCCAGACACTCAAAATAGCATGATATATTACATTTGTTATGGTTACATAAGACAGAATGTTACTTAAGGCAAAAACAAAAGTCAGGGTAGATAATTGGCAACTTTGCAACTACTTACTACTTTTTTAGCTACTTTTCAACTAGCATGTTAGCTCACCCTTCCCCTTAACCCTAAGCTTAAAATCCTTTAACCTAACTCCTAACCTTAACCCTAACTTCTAATGTTGGCATTAGCCACATAGCCACCTAGCTAAAGTTATCCACAACAAGTTGGAATTCATAACATGTCATATGTATTGCAAATTCGTAACATATTGTATGAATTGCAATTAGTAACATATCATACGAATTGTAATTCGTAACATATCATATGAAATGGATGATGGACAGTCACAAATTAATCGATACCATACCAAACCTAACATATCATACTAATTTGAGTGTCTTGGAATACGGATTTTTCATTTACTGTGTTACGTCTACCCCTAAGTCCAAATTGGCTGATCCCATTGTCATAGCATACTTTCTATGTGAGTGTTGTTTAGCCTGTCTTATATCTAGACAAATTGCCATTGTGCAGCCAAAGCAAGGTTCATGTTTGATTGATTCAAGAGAGCTATTTCTATAACTCATAGCCTAATGCTGTATAATAATAAAATACAATATTTATTTCAAATTCATGTGATATAACACAGTTATAACACATAGGCCTAATCTATAACACCATTTTAAAAGACCTAGGTCATGGGGTAAAACATGTCCTTGTCTGCATTAGGAATATATAGTTCGCCTAATACTGTGTTTGTTGATTAGGATATAAACGTCGCCCTATTACTGTGTTGTTGCATTAGGATATAAACGTCGCCTATACTGTGTTTGTTGCATAGGATAATAAACTTCACCCTAATACTGTGTTGGTTGCATTAGGATATTAAACTTCACCCTATACTGTGTTGTTTGCATTAAGATATATACTTTCACCCCTATACTGTGTTGTTGCATTAAGAATATATACTTCACCCTATACTGGTGTTTGTTGCATTAGGATAAACTTCCAACACCTATACTGTGTTTGTTGCTTGATATAAACTTCACCCTATACTGTGTTTGTTGCATTAGGATAAACTTCACCTATACTGTGTTGTTGCATTAGGAATATAAACTTCCACCCTATACTGTGTTGTTGCATTAGGATATAAAACTTCACCCTATACTGTGTTTGTTGGCATTAGGATATAAACTTCACCCTATACTGTGTTGTTGCATTAGGATATAAACTTCACCCTATACTGTGTTGTTGCATTAGGATATAAACTTCACCCTATAACTGTGTTGTTGCAATAGGATATAAACTTCACCCTATACTGTGTTGTTGCAATTGGATAAACTTCACCCTATACTGTGTTGTTGCATTAGGATATAAACTTCACCCTATACTGTGTTGTTGCATTAAGATATAAACTTCACCCTATACTGTGTTGTTGGAACACCCTACAATCAGTAGGATACAAGAATAGATCAATCACTTTCTTCATAATTGTGCCATTCTGTCTGGGCTGTATTTTTTTGGGTAGGCTAAACCAGCACCAGTATGTAGTCTGGGGTGTACATTAAGAGTATTACAATATAAAGATGATTGTCTTTCCCCAAGTGTCCCACTTTAGAGTCAATCATTAAAGCAAACAATTTGCAACTTGCAAGCAAATGTGTAGAATGTCTATGTCATATCATGTAAAACAATCACAAATTATTACAATAGCAATGCTCGTGCTATATGGCACATTTCTTCCTACATTAACCTCCTGAGTGGCTCTATGCACTATAATGAACCTTGTCACAGCCCTTTGGAGCATCGAGAGAACCTGAGGACATCTCCAGTGGTGTATAGTAATTAAGTAAAAATACTTTAAAGTACTACTTTAGTAGTTGTTTTGTGTATTTGTAGTTTACATTACTATTTATATTTTTGACAACTTTTACAACATTACATTATTAAAGAAAATATTGTACTTTTTACTCCATACATTTTCCCTGACAACCCAAAGTACTCGTTACATTTTGAATGCTTAGCAGGACAGAACATTTTTCTAATTCATGCACTTATCAAGAGAACATGTGGTCATCCCTACTGCCTCTGGCGGACTCACTAAACACAAATGCATCTTTTGTAAATAATGTATGAGTGTTGGCTATCCCCGTGGTGCCGTCTGCTTTGCTTAATATAAGGAATTTGAAATTATTTATACTTTTACTTCTACTTTTGAGACATAAGTATATTTTAGCAATTACATTAACTTTTAATACTTAAGTATATTTAAAACTCAAGTAGTTTTGATTTAATTTACTCAAGTAGTATTTTACTGGGTGACTTTCACTTTTACTTGAGTAACTTTCTATGAAGGTATCTTTACTTTTACTCAAGTATGACAATTGGGTACTTTTTCCACCACTGCAAGTCTCCAACAGGTTACGTTGTTGTGTGGAATCAAAATCAAATCAAATCAAGTGTATTTTATATAGCCCTTCGTACATCAGCTAATATCTCGAAGTGCTGTACAGAAACCCAGCCTAAAACCCCAAACAGCAAGCAATACAGGTGTAGAAGCACGGCGGCTAGGAAAAACTCCCTAGAAAGGCCAAAACCTAGGAAGAAACCTAGAGAGGAACCAGGCTATGAGGGGTGGCCAGTCCTCTTCTGGCTGTGCCGGGTGGAGATTATAACAGAACATGGCCAAGATGTTCAAATGTTCATAAATGACCAGCATGGTCAAATAATAATCAGGAGTAAATGTCAGTTGGCTTTTCATAGCCGATCATTAAGAGTATCTCTACCGCTCCTGCGGTCTCTAGAGAGTTGAAAACAGCAGATCTGGGACAGGTAGCACGTCCGGTGGACAGGTCAGGGTTCCATAGCCGCAGGCAGAACAAGGAAGGAAAGCATACTCAGCCATTTCAATGAAATACCACACATTTCTCCAGTAGTGTGTCTTAGGCCCTGCAGATAGCAGTATAGGTGGAGTAGAGGTTGTGAAAGGGTCTGTCTGGGTCTAAAACGTATACGAAAACCTTCCTGCAACCACCATGGCGCTATTGTGATGGCTAAAGGAAGCACAGGTTAGGTCCCAAATGGCACCCTATTCCTCTTATAGTGCACTACTTTCGAGCAGGAATCTGGTTAAAAGTAGTGCACTATATAGGGAATATGGTGCCATTTGGAAAGAAGCACAGTGTTTGAGGTGGATTCAGAACATCACTCCCTGGTGGCATCAGACAGGACAGGACTGGTCAGGACTGGTTTAGGGTGTCACAGTCACATAGCATGGGAATAATTGAAACCCCTTTATAGAGTTACCCTCTCAAGCATTATGCTGCACAAACTTTCCTCTTCCAGTTGTAGTTGACCTGGTTTGATTTGACTCACCTTTATGCTCTGTCCACAGGCTACTGGTATTTATCATTTATTAAGCGGTGCCTGTTCACTAACCACACACCTAAACACAGATCTGGGCCTGTATTTATAAAGCATCTCAGAGTAGGAGTGCCGATCCAGAATCAGGTACCTCCTGTCTATGTCAATACTGACCCTTTGATCCAGATTTGGGCTCATATTCAATAAGCATGCCAGCTTTATGAATATGGGCCCAAATCTGGATCAAATAATAGTGTGCCCGTTGATTCTGGAGGTCCTCTGTATCGACTGCCTGTCCACTCAGTGTGTGGTGACTTGCTCCTCATTAGTACCAGTGATGTCTGTTTACCCAGCCAGACATTCCTTCTTGCTGAGGCAGCTGGCAGAGATGCTTATTTTCTTCTCCAAATGTAACAAACCCGCCTCCCCAGACCTCGCCCAATGACTTGGATTTGTTATCGCCACTTAATGAGGACATTCAAGGAACTGCTTTTCTACTTCCTGCCAGCCCCTCAGATACAACAAACTGTCCAGGAAGCATTTTACACATCAATCAAAGACATCATTGAATTAAGTTGTTCTCACTGTTGAATGGAAATGTCCACTTGTGACAGTGTTGGGAAGGGCTGACCAACAGACCTTGTGCTTACTGGAAATCAGCCTTACTACTTGAATACTGTAGGCACAACGTCAAATATGTTGACATGTTTTGTTCAAGCATCTTTTTAACAGATGTTTAAATATAACCTCATCAACCATTATATACATCAGCAACCTTAAGTTTTGTCATTTACTGCAACTACTTATGTGTAAAACAGAAACTCATTCTGAGATCGTTTTCTCCAAACAATATTGTAAATGTTGGAGAGACAGACAGCAAGATTTATACAACTCTCCGCTGTTGAAAACGAAATGTTAGTCTAAAAGAAATATGAGAAAATGTCTAGATGCTTTTTATAGTGGAGATCAAGTTTATAAATTGCTTGGCTGGGCTGATGAGACAGTGGATTGTGCAGTCAGATGGAACCGAGTAAATAGGCATTTAAACGTTATAGATTAAGCGGGTGGTAACTTGTGAAATAGACACCAGCGGTAAAGCGGTTTTAACCAATCAGCATTCAGGATTAGGCCCACCCGTTGTATAATGTCTTCTGTTATATTCTATTGTCTTCTATTGTATTCTATTTTATTATGTTATGTTCCATTGTCTTCTATTGTATTCTGTTATATTATATTGTCTTCTATTGACTTCTATTGTCTTCTGTTATATTCTAGTGTTTACTATTGACTTCTGTTATGTTCTGTTGTCTTCTATTGTGCACAACCCAGCTCTAGTCAGCTACTCCCATAGGACTATGCACCCATGACTCACAATGACACAAACAATAATGTAATTTCATAGATCTAAATATTATTAATACAAATATAAAAATCTGCTGTTTGGTTCTCACAAGTATAATTTTAGCACAGGCATTTAACTGGGTTCTCCTCATTATGCCACAGGAGAGCCCAGCCCCATGCAGAGAGAGAAAGCTGCCATGGCCAGGCCAGGTCAGAGAGGTGGCAGCATCCTGCATCCAGAGCTCTGATTGATGAGTAACCTAGGCTCTGTGATTACATCTCATTTCCTTAATGTCCCAGCAAGGATGCACAGTGCAAACTTTCTTGTTTCCGCCAGAGATGAGGTAAGTTGCATTTCAAAGTGGATACTAGATAACATCCATCCGATTCCCTAGCGAAGCCCTGACAGGATAGCCAGGTCAAGTGTACATGTTTAAGTCTGTAATCCCTGTGTCACCACAGTCTCCAGGTGGTCAAACCTTCAATGGAGAGCATCAAGTGGCGGAAGCTTGTGTCACACTCCAGTCTTTATTCCATGTAATCAAACATTCTGTCAATTCCCTACTTTTTGTGGGAGATGCTTAGCCTGCCCTACAGTATGCATTGAGTGCCATTAATGTTTGCATTCAGACACATATGATACAGTCTCATTCTTTGACATTGAAATTATCTTTCCTATTTTGGCATTGATATTGTATTCCAATACCATAGTGTGGTATTGATTTGGCAGGCATAATGAATGTGTTTCTGTCATCTCAACACCCTTTCAATAGATACAGCTAAGCTTATTTACAGTACAGTGCATCATGTCACATGTCACATGTCACATGTCAGTGTTCCCTCCCTCTCTGTTCAGATAGGACAATGATTATCTGTCTCCTGATATAACTTACACCAGGTTGATGCACCGTGAGATGCTCTGACCAAAATAGATTGGAAAGGTTACTGTATTGAATTGAAAGTTAGAAACGGGGAACAGAAAGTTGAGGTAGGGACTGAGATGATCCATAGATATGTGGTCATGCTGCATCTGTTCACATATAGTCAGGTCTTTATTCGGAAGTGGCAATTCATTATAGTCAGGCAAGCCTGTACGCCTACACAACCGCAGTTTCCGACGTCTCCGGGAGCACCGAGGGGGGTGGACCCCGGCTCTGTCCAATTTCCCTGATTTAGTGGCTCCGTCATAGGACCCGCACTCTGTTCAATAGCACTAAAAGCCTCATCCACACTAATGGGGTTCCTCCGTGACGCAAAAGAAGACTCTTGGGCAGGATGCTTTACAATAGCTTACCCAATAATGTAAAGTAAGGGGAACAAGATGATGCCCAGAGACCAACAGCTCTGTAATTGGGTCTGAGAAATTGGGCCGACTACTCTCAGCCACACCATTGATTCCCTGAAAAGAGCAGTTCAATGAGGAGTCAGTAGTGTGCTGTATGGGGAAGGGGATGGGAATTGATTATGGAATATGAAGTATTAACTATGTCATTGTTCCAAAAATACCACAAGACTAATGTCCAAGCATTTCACAGAGCTAGTTTAAACTGCCAATATCTTTGAATTTATAATGTCTAAAATGTTACACATGTCATCAATTTTTGGATGTAGAAAAGTCCTAAGAATGCTGTATATTCTGATAATCTGGTAATTCTGGTAATCAAAATTAAGCAGCCTGACCAACTCAACAATTATGTTTCAATATCATCAATTAAAATATTATAACAATTGTTATCAAATAACCTAAACATGTATATTTTACATTAATATAACAACACATGATCGTTGCCTGATAATTCTGTAGTACAGCGTTTCCCATCTCCAGTCCTCGAGTACCCCCAACAGTACATATTTTTGTTGTGGCCCAGGACAAGCACACCTGATTCTACTTGTCAACTAATCATCAAGCCCTTGGCAAGTTTAATCAGGTGTTTTTGTCCGGGGCTACAACAAAAATGTGTGCTGTTGGATAACTGGAGGACCGGAGTTGGGAAAACAAAGCACGGTGTAGTACACAACAAATGTGTCTCAAGAGTTGGAGAGCTGCAATGTGTCTGTTTGTACAGTAGGTGGCTCTGCCAGCAAGTCCAACGAGGATGTCTTATTCTCTTGATTTCTCAAAAACACAAAGCAATGGAACATTGTCGGGACCTTCAAAATATTTAGAACTATTTTGGGATGATTTCAGTATCTGCCAGTCTGATTTGGCCCTGTCCTCAATGGAAATTATGATGGTGCAAATGACTGGCAGATTTTTGTGAATGGAGCATTTTGTGACAGAACGATGACGTCATTTGTGTTCTATCGTCTTTACTGGTTTGTCGTAACCGCTGGACGGTACCTGATTGGCTAGTGGATGGGGCTGAACGCTCTGATTGGCTAAAATGAGATAATTAAACAACTACTTAGTCAGTACAGAAACCCAAGTGGTAGATATATAAGACAGGGCATTGTAGCAGGGTGCAACAGATTCACAAGTTGGTCTAAAACTTGAAGTACCTCAACTCATTCCATCTTCGTCCACGAAAACAACCAATCACGGTAAGCAGAGAATTTCAACCACTTTTCTGTGTACATGATGCATTGGGTTAGCATGGATGGGATGTCATTTCTGTGGCTATTAGATATTCTGCTAATTCTGCAGTGTTCCAATGATGATAGAGGGGACAGAATGAGGTGGCATAAACTTTGCCTAGGCTGTTGACCCTCTGTGAGATGCTGCTGAGAAATGCAGTTTAGATGGCTTTTCAAGGGTAGATGAGGTGATTGTGAGTTTAGACTACAGCTGGGTTTAGACTACAGCTCATTCCACTAATGCATGGGCTCCTGTGGGAGCCACTGGCTGGTTGGCTGGCTGGGGCTCCAACTCCTAATCTAGATAGTATCACTAATGCCTTCCTCCTCAATGTCTGGTACTGCGTCTCCAAGCCCAGCTCTTCTCTTCAGTTAGAGGGGAGCATTGAGACTAGATGGCTCTCTCTGATAGCAGGGAACTAGGGACTTTGGTAGGACTGTCTCATCGCAGAAGGGAAGAGAATGCTTTGGGACAGGGAGAGTGAGATGGGGAGCTTCTTCACTCCCAGTAGAACAGTGAGCAACTGAACTGAAACTGAGATGGATGGATGGAGCTTACATGCGATAAATCATGTGTAGGGACATACAAAAATGTTTGTTTTGATCCGGATGAAATGCTTATTTTATTCTGCTTTGAGAGAAATGTGAATGTTTTTAAAGCCAAGTTTCTGTGGTTGTGGATGTAATGTGTTTTACAGCAGGGACCATGGTTATGATGAAGCTCTCTGCCCTCCTCATTGCCTATTTCCTGGTCATTTGTCAGATGTACAGCTCACATGCAGCTCCAGCCAGGTGAGGATCAAAGCACATTATACACACTGTAATGTCCAGTCAGTCACTGAAATGTATGTATAGACTACAGAGATGTTCATTTATAGCAATCCCAAAAGGAAACGCCACAGATCCATTGGGATACTTCCATCTTTCTAATAGTAATTGCTGTTATTTCATTGATAATTTTCTAAAGAATCTTGGCAGCAACATAAATCTTATGTATGCTAATTTAGATTATTTTGTTTTCAGATAACATGATGTGATTACAGAAATCCATACATTACGTTACATTAAATGCCCTCTTTTCAGTAAAACGATGCAATTGGATTACGATATCGTAATCTAATCAATCCGGTGACTCATAAAGCCATTCTATGTATAACTTCCTAACCACTTCTATCCATTTGGAAACAATCCAACTTAATGCCACAGCAATAGGCTAAGATGATTGCTATTGCATGTAGAATATTTCCAAATGGTTGTAGAATGCATGGGTGTTCAATATTCCGGATAGAGAGACCCTGGTCACCGTTCTTACTACAATATTGATTTTGTCATAAAGCTCTAAGTTGGCTACCTGTCAGCTTTTTAAAAGGAACACTTTTAGCAGATTGTTTTGAGTTTGGCTCGTATCCCTTAAAGCATGAGTCAATGGCTTTTAGCTGYAGCAAACTCACATAACCTACGTCATACTATTTTTKACCKAGTGCTGGTGCAGTTCCAGTCTGATCAACCTAATCGCCTATGTGTTTTCAGAACTGGTTTAGAGTCCATGACAGACCAAGTCACGCTAACTGACTATGAAGCCCGAAGGCTACTCAACGCCATCGTCAAGGAGTTTGTTCAAATGACTTCAGAGGAACTGGAGCAACAAGCCAATGAAGGAAATAGGTAGGTACAGCTCTCCTCATCTCCACAACTTGTTTTTAACAACATTCATTTTCATTTTCTCTAGGTTTACTCGGTGTATACTATATGGATGACACATGTTCCTATTATTCAAGAAAACATATAACCCCAAATGTCTTATTAATATGTGGCCAGTCCTTTGCCGCCTCCTATAGCAGTCAGAGCTATGGGTATTTATTAAAGACACAGAGGTATGGACATCGCCCAACCATCAACAGGGGAATCTATAGTTAAAACATATATTCTCTGTGATTATCTATGCATGGGTTTTTGGAACACTTCATTTTTATGTATTCATTATTTAATTATTGTTTATGAGAAAGCCTGTTGCGGAATGATAAATAACCCTAAAGAATGGAAGAAAGCATGGGAATTAGTGCAAGAGAAATGTGACGCATGACAGCAGTTGTGCTGTTTGTTATAATTTAACTACGACGCTATAAACAGGATTGCCGCATGAGCCTAAGTAACTGAGGTCATTATAGCTATAGACTATTTTCAATTGCCTGTGTTGGACTTGATAGCATGGCTTTAAACTGTTATTTTTATATAAATGCAAGTAAAAACTGACTTTGAAATGCATGATGTTGGAATACAGTGTTATTACTGTAGCATGTAGATAACAGCAGGATGCATCTGCATGCCATGGTTACTATGAGCCTGTTTCTGCATGTTTGTCTCTCTCTCTAACAGCCTGGATAGACCCATGTCCAAGCGTTGCTCCAACCTCAGCACCTGTGTGCTGGGCAAACTGTCCCAAGAGCTGCACAAATTGCAGACGTACCCCCGCACCAACACGGGAAGTGGCACGCCTGGCAAGAAACGCAGCTTGCCTGAGAGCAACCGCTATGCAAGCTATGGAGACTCATATGATGGAATCTGAGCGGTCCTCCCCTCCATCAGCCCTAGTTAACCTGACCCCTCTGTTCCAGCCTAGCCTGATGATTGCTGATGCATGTGGATCTTGCTTGACCGACTGCAGAGAAACCTTGATGTCCCGCAATGTCCCTGCTCTCTTTTTCTTTTGTTAAAATCCCATTTTTTGACAGAGAATAAAATATATAAGTACAAAGCAGAGTTCAATCCTTTAGATTTAGAAAGTGAATAAGGATTTAGTTGCACTTCCCTATCTTATTAAGGTGTATGATATCCCTTTACTATACAGATCATTCACAATATATACAAAGTGTTAATCAAAACAAAAATCTTAATCAATGCTTCTTTCAACCGTGACTAGGGTTCTTGTTTAATAAACATATTTTTTTATGCCAGAACATATTTTCCTTCTTAATTATTCAAGTGAAACAAAGCCTTTTAACATCTTTAATAGTTCACAACAGTTTGAACAATATAAGCCACACTTTATTTGCTATGTAAACGTAAATTCACAATACATTTGAGGTAAGTTGAATAACTAATTTGAGCTGAATCTCATTGTCTTTATTTTCAATTTGATGATATATATTATACATTTTCTCCAGCAAACAGTAATTTATTACCTTTGTACTTTTTATTGTAATTCATAGATTTGTATCTTTGTAATAAATCCTGAATTTAGGAGAGGTTTGTATGACCTGTCCTTTCTCTTCCTAAAAGCAGCGTTACAGCACAGAAGCGTGCGTGCAATACTGCCACATGTGTCACCCACCGCCTGGCTGACTTCCTGAACAGATCAGGAGGAATGGGCAACAGTAACTTCGTCCCCACCAACGTGGGCGCCAAGGCGTTTGGACGAAGAAGGAGAGACAGCCCCATGACAGCACCTTTGTGAATGTGTCAACAGGCCTCAGGGATATGGTATAACAACATTCTACACTCCTCTCTCTTCCCACTGCTGTGCCTCCGACTGTCAACCTCTGTCTGTCTCTACTGTATCTCTAATGCTCTTTCCCAAGCATCTGTCTTTCCACATCTATTCTACTTCAGTACTCTTCAGACAGTCGCTTTGTAACTTTGCCGGCCTTCAAATTTGGTCTATGTCTTATGGATGAATACAAGTTGGGAATTAGAGTTCAGTAGAAATGAGGATAAACAGTCATTTCCTTCCATTTTCTCTCCCTGCAGAGCATGAGCCCTTTAGTGAGACAACAGTACATCCTGTCCTGAACCAACTACAGACATCTGGAAATGACAACTCTTCACTGTTTAAAAAAAAACAACCTTCAAACTACAGGACTGATTTCCTGCATACCTCTTGCATACTCTGTGTTACCAATATTCATTTTTGCTCTATAACCATGAGGAGATACAACAACCTAGAAAACATTGCAACAAAAAATAAAGAACAAACTTCTGTTATGTCTATTTTCACCAGATCATTACCCTGTACAAGCCAGTTGGTTCTGTCCCGTTTTGGCTTAGAGCACATGTACAGTTTGACCCTGAGTCCCCACCCCTCCTCTCTCCTGTGTCAGCAGCACACTGCAGGGGGGCGGAGACTACATCAAGCTCCGCCCCCACAAGCTTCCCTGACCATGGCTGTGTCTTGTGCCTTGATGTAGACCACTTCTTTACATTTCATTAATTGTACAGTATGTTTAAAGAGTGAAAGGAAAAAGATAGAAGAATCTAAATATTGTAACAATTGTGAATCTAAGCAAGATTAAAATGTATTTTAGATACATATGGGTCGGTGTACTTGTTTTATTTTGCAATGATCTATCTAAGCCCTTAGATCACAATATCTACTAAGCTAACATATGGAATTGTTTTAAGATGGTCATAAAATGGATCATTTAGCCATTTGATTTAGAATTTTAGGAGTCTGTAGGTATAAAAAATATATATATATAAAAAAAATGATTTGGTGAAACATAGAATTTGGTCTTTACTGTTATAGCCCATAGAAATAGATTGAATGCCACATTTGTATATGACAAAACAGAGAGTCCAAAAATAAATAATAAGGAATAAGGTTTTGAAGTGACTGTCCTATTTCTGGCAATCTGGTCATGTTATTAGTGGCACATTTTGCAATTTTTACAGCCTGGTATTGGGTTACCTTCAGACTACTCCCCTGAAGCTTGTGTGTGTCTTAGAGCAGAACAACCAACACCTTCGTATTAGTTTGAAGCTCTGACTGTTCGGTCTGGACAGTCAGTTTTGTGAGAAGACCTCTTCGAAATGAGGACGTCTGCGACAGAGAGTTCGGCTTGTGGATGTCGTAGAGCCTGTCATGTTTGTCTGTCGGTGGTGGTGACTTATTCGTTTGTAGCACAGATCAATCGACTCTAAGGGATTTGAATTGTAAAGAGCAGACAGAGCTGACGGTACACTACATTTAACATTTCCAACATGAGCAGTTTCTTATGGTACATGACACTTAACATTACCAACATGAGCAGTTTCTTTATTGGTACACTTGACACTTAACATTACAACATGAGCAGTTTCTTATGGTACATGAACACTAACATTACCAACATGAGCAGTTTTTATGGTACATGACACTAAATTACCCAACATGAGCAGTTTCTTATGGTACATGACACTTACCATTACCAACATGGCAGTCTTATTATGGTACATGACTTACCATTACCAACATGAGCATTTTTTGGTACATGACACTAACATTACCAACATGAGTCGTTTCTTTATGGTACATGACACTTAACATTTCCAACATGAGCAGTTTCTTATGGTACATGACACTAACAATACCAACATGAGAAGTTTCTTATGGTACATGACACTTAACATTACCAACATGAGCAGTTTATTATGGTACTGCCACTTAACATGACCAACATGAGCAGTTTATTATGGTACATGACACTTAACATTACCAACATGAGCAGTTTTTATTGGTACATGACACTTACCATTCCAACATGAGCAGTTTTTATGGTACATGACATTACATTACCAACATGAGCATTTTATATGGTACATGACACTTAACATACCAACATGAGCAGTTTCTTATGGTACATGACACTTAACATTACACATGAGCAGTTATATGGTAATGTCACTTAACATTACCAACATGAGCAGTTTATTATGGTACATGACACTTAACATTACCAATATGAGCAGTTTATTATGGTAATGACACTAACATTACCATCATGAGCAGTTTATTATGGTACATGACTTAACATTACCACATGAGCAGTTTATTATGGTACATGACACTTAAAATTACAACATGAGCAGTTTTTTTATGGTACATGACACTTACACATTACCAACATGAGCAGTTTCTTATGGTACATGACACTTAACATTACCAACATGCGCAGTTTATTATGGTACATGACACTTACATTACCAACATGGCAGTTTATTATGGTACAGTACACTTAACATTACCCACAATGAGCAGTTTATTATGGTACATGACACTTACCATCCCACATGAGCAGTTTATTATGGTACATGACACTTAACATTACCAACTGACAGTTTTTATGGTACTGACACTTAACATTACCAACATGAGCAGTTTATTATGGTACATGACACTTAATATTACCAACATGAGCAGTTTTTATGGTACATGACACTTAACATTACCAACATGAGCAGTTTATTATGGTACATGACACTTAACATTACCAACATGAGCAGTTTATTATGGTACATGACACTTAACATAACCAACATGGGCAGTTTATTAGGGTACATGACACTTAACATTACCAACATAGCAGTTTATTATGGTACATGACACTTAACATTACCACATGAGCAGTTTCTTATGGTACATGACACTTAACATTACCATCATGAGCAGTTATTATGGTACATGACACTTAACATTACCAACATGAGCAGTTTATTATGGTACATGACACTTAACATTACCAACATGAGCAGTTTCTTATGGTACATGACACATAACATTACCAACATGGGGCAGTTTATTATGGTACATGACACTTACATTACCAACATGAGCAGTTTCTTATGGTACATGACACTTAAATTACCAACATGAGCAGTTTCTTATGGTACATGACACTTACATTACCAACATGAGCAGTTTATTATGGTACATGACACTTAACTTACCAACATGAGCAGTTTATTATGTACATGACACTTAACATTACCAACATGAGCAGTTTCTTGTGGTACATGACACTTAACATTACCAACATGAGCAGTTTATTATGGTACAGTCGACATTACATTACCACCCCATGAGCATTTATTATGGTACATGACACTTAACATTACCCCCATGAGCAGTTTATTATGGTACATGACACTTAACATAACCACATGAGCAGTTTATTATGGTACATGCACTTAACATTACCAACTTGGCAGTTTATTATGGTACATACACTTAACATTACCAACATGAGCAGTTTATTATGGTACATGACACTTAACATTACCAACATGAGCAGTTTATTATGGACATGACACTTAACATCTCCTTCATTTCCAACGTATCATGCTGTATATGCTCAGATCATCAACATAGCCTTGATCACAATGCAGTGTTCCACATTATATACCAAATATTATTATTGAATTTGACCTAATGGTTACAGACAAACATCATGCATGTATCCACATTTAAGAAAAGGTATATAGTGTTTATACACTGAATCTTTCCAGGACAAGCAAAAGGCTATTTTACATACCACAACCACATCCAGGACCTGTTGATATTGTTTATTAACTCCTACTCCCAAACACAACAAATGAGTCCCAACGATACAGAGAATGTAGTCATACCAAACGTTCTAGATGTATTCTCCATTGAACTTATAAAGACATACCTTTTCATATTTCATACTGATGTCACCAATAACATGATTTGGTTTCAGATCAATAATGACTTTAATAAGGCACATATAGGTACAATTCTTTCAGTAACATAGGCCTATATGTGTTGCACTAGTCTGTGAGTTAGGTATACTGATCTAGAGTATTTTCAGTGTATTTCTATAGCCAGGTCCACGCCCAGCCCTGCCAATATGATTTAGACAGCATCTCCATTAGCTTTGCTGTCCCCAATTTAATCAAGTGCCCACTTGGTCTCTCCAAGATACTACACCCTACACAGCTAAATCACATGTCACAGAGCCATACACCGCCCACTGGGATAACTATTCTGTTATATTTACATTTATCCATGAATAAAGAATAAAGATATTTTCATAGCACTGTTATTTTATTGTTTCAGTTATTTTGAGGTTTAATGCATATTCTGTGTCGGGGTGAATAAAAAGTGCAGTGATTGACWTTGTTAATAATATTTCTGAAATATAATGGGACTGAGCATAAAAGTAATGAAAAGRTTTTCTGGGATACATTAAACCAAATCAAGGGATGGAAAGAGGCTTACAATCCTTATCAATAGTAGAGCTTCCACATCAGTGTTGTGTATCGGCTTTGTGAGGTAGTGATTTGCACGTAAAATATATTCTGTTGTTAAGATGGCGACAGTTACTCTGACCTCTTGTCAACAGATTACAGACACAACTCACAAGGCCCACATGTTATTGCCTTATTAGCTCCTTTGTGCATTGTTAAAGGCAATGTAGTCTCCTGGGTCTCTGTGAAGACAGACTCTGATTTGCAGAGCTTCACGCCTGCTTGTCTTCCCTAATTGACGTGCTTGTTCTCCCACTACTTTGACCTCTCTTTTCAGTTTCTCTTCTGGGAGAGGAGGCTCCGGTTTGTTTTCACAAGTATCAATTCATTTCAACCCCCTAAGGAGCTCTGCTTAACAAGGCAGTTTTTTTTTTACACCACCGAATGAATTGTATTGTAGTAATGATAACAGGTTTATCAGCTTTTAATTTATCCAGTGGGGAATATTGTAGCATGGCATTAGCGGTAGCAAAGCTGTTGATTTGTATGAACTACATGTATCTATATCATGGATAATACTACAGTGCATGGATGTTGTATATGGTATTTGGTATTTTATTAGGATCCCCATTAGCTGTTGCAAAAGTAGCAGCTATTCTTCCTGTGGTCCACACAAAACATGAAACATGACATAATACAGAACATGAATAGACACGAACATCTCAAGGACAGAACTACATATGGATGTATACTGACGTGTCATTTGTTGTTGCTTGGAGTCAATATGCAGAATGTACATCATATACAGTAACAAACGCACATTGCATACTATAGGTCTGTTTTTCCGTCATCTGTATTACAAATAGCCCTCATTCTGTGTTTCATAATTCTCCCATCATCATAATCTTCTGCAACAACAACAGCCATCACAGGTGTTGTACTTACTTCACCTGGTAAATGTATCCCATCCAGGGAGCTGAGACTTTGTTGATTAACCTGGCTGTTTCAACACATCAGACAATACCATACGCTCATGTAAAAGCGACTCA
>NC_036850.1:20125121-20215471 GCF_002910315.2 Salvelinus sp. IW2-2015 | reverse complement strand
ATCTCATTGTCTTTATTTTCAATTGATGATATTATATACATTTTCTTCCAGCAAACAGTAATTTATTACCTTTGTACTTTTTATTGTAATTCATAGATTTGTATCTTTGTAATAAATCCTGAATTTAGGAGAGGTTTGTATGACCTGTCCTTTCTTCCTAAAAGCAGCGTTACAGCACAGAAGCCTGCGTGGCAATACTGCCACATGTGTCACCCACCGCCTGGCTGACTTCCTGAACAGATCAGGAGGAATGGGGCAACAGTAACTTCGTCCCCACCAACGTGGGCGCCAAGCGTTTGGACGAAGAAGGAGAGACAGCCCCATGACAGCACCTTTGTGAATGTGTCAACAGGCCTCAGGGATATGTATAACAACATTCTACACTCCTCCTCTTCCCACTGCTGTGCCTCCGACTGTCAACCTCTGTCTGCTCTACTGTTACTCTAATGCTCTTTCCCAAGCATCTGTCCTTTCCACATCTATTCTACTTCAGTACTCTTCAGACAGTCGCTTTGTAACTTTGCCGGCCTTCAAATTTGGTCTATGTCTTATGGATGAATACAAGTTGGGAATTAGAGTTCAGTAGAAATGAGGAAAACAGTCATTTTCCTTCCATTTTCTCTCCCTGCAGAGCATGAGCCCTTTAGTGAGACAACAGTACATCCTGTCCTGAACAACTACAGACATCTGAAATGACAACTCTTCACTGTTTAAAAAAAAACAACCTTCAAACTACAGGACTGATTTCCTGCATACCTCTTGCATACTCTGTGTTACCAATATTTCATTTTGCTCTATAACCATGAGGAGATACAACAACCTAGAAAACATTGCAACAAAAAATAAGAACAAACTCTGTTATGTCTATTTCACCAATCATTACCTGTACAAGCCAGTTGGTTCTGTCCCGTTTGGCTTAGAGCACAGTTACAGTGTGACCGTAGTCCCACCCCTCCTCTCTCCTGTGTCAGCAGCACACTGCAGGGGGCGGAGACTACATCAAGCTCCGCCCCCACAAGCTTCCCTGACCATGGCTGTGTCTTGTGCCTTGATGTAGACCACTTCTTTACATTTCATTAATTGTACAGGATGTTTAAAGAGTGAAAGGAAAAAGATAGAAGAATCTAAATATTGTAACAATTGTGAATCTAAGCAAGATTAAAATGTATTTAGATACATATGGGTCGGTGTACTTGTTTTATTTGCAATGATCTATCTAAGCCCTTAGATCACAATATCTACAAGCTAACATATGAATTGTTTAAGATGGTCATAAAATGGATCATTAGCCATTTGATTTAGAATTTTAGGAGTCTGTAGTGTATAAAAAATATATATATAAAAAAAATGATTTGGTGAAACATGAGATTTGGTCTTTACTGTTATAGCGCCATAAAATAGATTGAATGCCACATTTGTATATGACAAAACAGAGAGTCCAAAAATAAATAATAAGGAATAAGGTTTTGAAGTGACTGTCCTATTTCTGGCCAATCTGTCATGTTATTAGTGGCACATTTTGCAATTTTTACAGCCTGTATTGGTACCCAGACTACTCCCCTGAAGCTTGTGTGTTCTTAGAGCAGAAAACAACACCTTCGTATTAGTTTGAAGCTCTGACTGTTCGGTCTGGACAGTCAGTTTTGTGAGAAACCTCTTCGAAAGAGGACGTCTGCGACAGAGATTCGGCTTGTGGATGTCGTAGAGCCTGTCATGTTTGTCTGTCGGTGGTGGTGACTTATTCGTTTGTAGCACAGATCAATCGACTCTAAGGAGATGATTAAAGAGCAGACAGAGCTGACGTGTACACTACAAACATTTCCAACATGAGCAGTTTCTTATGGACATGACACTTAACATTACCAACATGAGCAGTTTCGCTTATTGGACTGCACTACAACAACATGAGCAGTTTCTTATGGTACATGACACTTAACATTACCAACATGAGCAGTTTATTATGGTACATACACTTACATTACCAACATGAGCAGTTTCTTATGGTACATGACACTTACCATTACCAACATGAGCAGTTTCTTATGTACATGACCCTTACCATTACCAACATGAGCATTTTATTTTATGGTACATGACACTTACATTACCAACATGATCGTTTCTTATGGTACATGACACTTAACATTCAACATGAGCAGTGTTCTTATGGTACATGACACTTAACAATACCAACATGAGAAGTTTCTTATGGTACATGACACTTAACATTACCAACATGAGCGTTTATTATGACATGCCAGCTTAACATGACCAACAGAGCAGTATATGTACATGACACTTAACATTACCAACATGAGCAGTTTTATGGTACATGACACTTACCATTACCAACATGAGCAGTTTCTTATGGTACATGACCCTTACCATTACCAACATGAGCATTTTTTATGGTACATGACACTTAACATTACCAACATGAGCAGTTCTTATTGGTACATGACACTTAACATACCACCATGAGCAGTGGTATTATGGTAATGTCACTTTAACATTACCAACATGAGCAGTTATTTATGGTACATGACACTTAACATTACCAATATGAAGCAGTTTTTATGGTAATGACACATAACATACCATCATGAGCAGTTTATTATGGTACATGACACTTAACATTACCGACATGAGCAGTTTATTATGGTACATGACACTTAACATTACAACATGAGCAGTTCTTAGGTACATGACACTTAAAATTACCAACATGAGCAGTTTCTTATGGTACATGACACTTAACATTACCAACATGCGCAGTTTATTATGGTACATGACAACTTAAGCATTACCAACATGAGCAGTTATTATGGTACATGACACTTAACATTACCCACAATGAGCAGTTTATTATGGTACATGACACTTACCATTACAACATGAGCAGTTTATATGGTACATGACACTTAACATTACCAAACATGAGCAGTTTCTTATGGTACGTGACACTTAACATTACCAACATGAGCAGTTTATTATGGTACATGACACTTAATATTACCAACATGAGCAGTTTTCTTATGGTACATGACACTTAACATATACCAACATGAGCAGTTTATTATGGTCAATGACACTTAACATTACCAACATGAGCAGTTATTATGGTACATGACACTTAACATTACCAACATGGGCGTTTATTTGGTACATGACACTTAAATTACCAACATGAGCAGTATATTAACACTTAACATTACCAACATGAGCAGTTTCTTATGGTACATGACACTTAACATTACCATCATGAGCAGTGATTTATTGTACATGACACTTAACATTACCAACATGAGCAGTTTATTATGGTACATGACACTTAACATTACCAACATGAGCAGTTTCTTATGGTACATGACACATAACATTACCAACATGGGCAGGTTATTATGGTACATGACACTTACCATTACCAACATGAGCAGTTCTTATGGTACATGACACTTAACATTACCAACATGAGCAGTTTCTTATGGTACATGACACTTACCATTACCAACATGAGCAGTTTATTATGGTACATGACACTTAACACTTACCAACATGAGCAGTTTATTATGGTACATGACACTTAACATTACCAACATGAGCAGTTTCTTGTGGTACATGACACTTAACATTACCAAACATGAGCAGTTTATTATGGTACATGACACTTAACATTACCCCCATGAGCAGTTTATTATGGTACATGACACTTAACATTACCCCCATGAGCAGTTTATTATGGTACATGACACTTAACATTACCAACATGAGCAGTTTATTATGGTACATGCCACTTAACATTACCAACTTGGGCAGTTTATTATGGTACATGACACTTAACATTACCAACATGAGCAGTTTATTATGGTACATGACACTTAACATTACCAACATGAGCAGTTTATTATGGTACATGACACTTAACATCTCCTTCTTTCCAACGTATCATGCTGTATATGCTCAGATCATCAACATAGCCTTGATCACAATGCAATGGTTCCACATTATATAACAAATATTATTTATTGAATTTGACCTAATGGTTACAGAACAAACATCATGCATGTATCCACATTTAAGAAAAGGTATATAGTGTTTATACACTGATCTTTCCAGGACAAAAGCAAAAGGCTATTTTACATACCACAACCACATCCAGGACCATGTTGATATTGTTTATTAACTCCTACTCCCTAAACACAACAAATGAGTACCAACGATACAGAGAATGTAGTCTATACCAAACGTTCTAGATGTATTCTCCATTGAACTTATAAAGACATACCTTTTCATATTTCATACTGATGTCACCAATAACATGATTTTGGTTTCAGATCAATAATGACTTTAATAAAGGCACATATAGGTACATATCTTTCAGTAACATAGGCCTATATGTGTTGCACTAGTCTGTGAGTTAGGTAACTGATCTAGAGTATTTTCAGTGTATTTCTATAGCCAGGTCCACGCCCAGCCCTGCCAATATGATTTAGACAGCATCTCCATTAGCTTTGCTGTCCCCAATTTAATCAAGTGGCCCACTTGGTCTCTCTCAAGATACTACACCCTACACAGCTAAATCACATGTCACAGAGCCATACACCGCCCACGGGATAAACTATTCTGTTATATTTACATTTATCCATGAATAAGAATAAAGATATTTTCATAGCACTGTTATTTTATTGTTTCAGTTATTTTGAGGTTTAATGCATATTCTGTGTCGGGGTGAATAAAAAGTGCAGTGATTGACATTGTTAATAATATTCTGAAATATAATGGGACTGAGCATAAAAGTAATGAAAAGTTTTCTGGGATACATTAAACCAAATCAAGGGATGGAAAGAGGCTTACAATCCTTAATAGTAGAGCTTCCACATCAGTGTTGTGTATCGGCTTTGTGAGGTAGTGATTTGCACGTAAAATATATTCTGTGTTTAAGATGGCGACAGTTACTCTGACCTCTTGTCAACAGATTACAGACACAACTCACAAGGCCCACATGTATGCCTTATTAGCTCCTTTGTGCATTGTTAAAGGCAATGTAGTCTCCTGGGTCTCTGTGAAGACAGACTCTGATTTGCAGAGCTTCACGCCTGCTTGTCTTCCCTAATTGACGTGCTTGTTCTCCCACTACTTTGACCTCTCTTTTCAGTTTCTCTTCTGGGAGAGGAGGCTCCGGTTTGTTTTCACAAGTATCAATTCATTTCAACCCCCTAAGGAGCTCTGCTTAATAAGACGGTCTTTTTCTACACCACTGAATGAATTGTATTATGTAATGATAACAGGTTTATCAGCTTTTAATATATCCAGTGGGGAATATTGTAGCATGGCATTAGCGGTAGCAAAGCTGTTGATTTGTATGAACTACATGTATCTATATCATGGATAATACTACAGTGCATGGATGTTGTATATGGTATTTGGTATTTTATAGGATCCCCATTAGCTGTTGCAAAAGCAGCAGCTACTCTTCCTGTGGCCACACAAAACATGGAACATGACATAATACAGAACATGAATAGACACGAACATCTCAAGGACAGAACTACATATGGATGTATACTACGTGTGCATTGTGTTGCATTGGAGTCATATGCAGAATGTACATCATATACAGTACAACGCACATTGCATACTATAGGTCTGTTTTTCCGTCATCTGTATTACAAATAGCCCTCATTCTGTGTTTCATAATTCTCCCATCATCATAATCTTCTGCAACAACAACAGCCATCACAGGTGTTGTACTTACTTCACCCTGGTAAATGTATCCCATCCAGGGAGCTGAGACTTTGTTGATTAACCTGGCTGTTTTCATACCATAGTAGCGACTCAGTTTATAAGAAAATTCTGCTTCGTCTCTCCCGCCCCCTCCATCCCTCTATCCCCCAGATCTTCCATCCCTCCATCCCCCAGCCCTCCAGCCCTCCATCCATCCTCCAGCCCTCCACCCCTCCAACCCTCCATCCCTTCAACCCTCCATCCTCCAGCCCTCCATCCCCCAGCCTCCATCCCTCCATCCCCCAGCCCACCATCCCTCCATCCCCCAGCCCTCCAGCCCTACATCCCTCCTAGCCTTCCATCCCCCAGCCCTCCATCCCTCCATCCCCCAGCCCTCCAGACCTACATCCCTCCTAGCCTTCCATCCCCAGCCCTCCATCCCTCCATCCCCCAGCCCTCCATCCCTCCATCCCCCAGCCCACCATCCCTCCATCCCCCAGCCCTCCAGCCCTACATCCCTCCTAGCCTTCCATCCCCCAGCCCTCCATCCCTCCATCCCCCAGCCCTCCATCCCTCCATCCCCCAGCCCTCCAGCCCTACATCCCTCCAGCCTTCCATCCCCAGCCCTCCATTCTTCCATCCTTCAACCCTCTATCCCTCCATCCCTCCATTCTTCATCTTTCTATAGTTTTACAGGTTCTTGTGCTGCAGATGCTTTACCACCGACGCATCCATATAATTTGTCAGCTGACAGTCAACAGGTCCTAACTATTTCAGGGACGAATTCCTCTGTATCTACGTAATGGCTTGTATCCTCATTTTTGAGGTAATTCATGTGCAAACTATCGTCTTTCTTTCTCATTGAGCTCATCTCAGCCATGAAATAGAGCTCATCTCATTGATCTCATCTCTGTTCCTCTGAGGTAACCATCCCGTCCCATTTGATGGTGCTGTCTCATACGAGAGATGTCTTTTCTCCAACGAAATATGGTTTTGTCAACCTAAGCTTTGGATTGAATGTGGGCGACTAAAAATATAATACAACATGGTGCATGCATATTCATTCCATGGTGTCTACTGAGGAAAGAGCACAATTCAAGAAACAATGTCAACAGGATCTTTCTCACTTTTTTATCGCTACAGGATAGTGTAGAGGTGAATTATTTATTTCCCCTGGTACGCAATCAGACATACACTGTTACCTGGAGAATTTTACCTCACAAATATTACAACACAGTTGGAATATGACTACAGGTATGTTAACTGTGACAGCAGCTTCAAGATGCATACTCTCATTGTAGACAATCGGTAACGTCACTGAGGCATTGACTCCCAGGAGAGTGAAATGGACACAGAAACAGTGCTGCAATTATTATTATTTTTAAAATAAAATGTCCTTTATTATTTCCCCCTAACCCTACCACCCCTCCTGTCACGTCTACTCCCGCTCCTCCCCTCCGGCACTCGACGTCGCTGGTCTACTAACCACCGGTCCTGGGATCCATCGTTACGCTCACCTGGCAACCTTCATTACGCACACCTTCGCCTCATCATTAGACACACCTGGACTTCATCACTTCCCTGATTACTCCCCCTTTATCAAGCACTCCTTTGTTATCACCCATCAGGCAGTATTGTTTCTGTGTTATGTTCAGACGCTACTCTTGTTCCTTTATGATGGCGCCGGAGGGTAGGGCTGCCTTCTTATCGACTCTCAACCAATCATGCTATTGTGTTTGTTTTTTTGCGTTGTTCGTAACTTGTTTTGTACATAATGTTGCTGCTACCGTCTCTTATGACCGAAAAGAGCTTCTGGGCATCAGAACATCAGTTATTCTTCAGTGAGTCAGACACGAGGGACAAACTGCAGACACCCGACCAGGCCCTGATCCCCGTGATTCGCTGGAGAAGGAAACTGAGATTTAGAGGCAAAAGATTTGGGTGCCTTGCAAGGATCAGGCAACGAGTGGCTAATCTGCCCCTGCCTTCCATTCTGCTAGCTAACGTTCAATCGCTAAATAAATGGGACGAACTGAAAGCACGTATATCCTAAAAACGGGACATTAAAAACTGTAATATCTTATGTTTTACCGAGTTGTGGCTGAACGACAACATTAAGAACATACAGCTGGCGGGTTATACACTCTATCGGCAAGACAGAACAGCAGCCTCTGGTAAGACATGGTAAGACAGGGCCTATGCATTTATGTAAACAACAGCTGGTGCACGATATCTAAGGAAGTCTCAAAGTTTTGCTCGCCTGAGGTAGAGCATCTCGTGATAAGCTGTAGACCACACTATCTACCTAGAGAGTTTTCATCTGTACTTTTCGTAGCTGTCTACATACCACCACAGAGCTGCAGATAGCCTAGTGGTTAGAGCATTGGACTAGTAACCAGAAGGTTGCAAGATCGAATCCCTGAGCTGACAAGATCATAATCTGTCATTCTACCCCTGAACAAGACAGTTAACCTACTGTTCCTAGGCCGTCATTGAAAATAAGAATTTGTTCTTAACTGACTTGCCTGATGCCATAAGCAAACAGGAAAACGCTCACCCAGAGGTGGTGACTTTTAAATCAGTTTTACCGAATTTCTATCAGCATGTTAAAACCTCTTGTTAATAGGGGGCGCTGTTTTCACTTTGGGAAAAAATCGTGCCCAAATTAAACGGCCTCGTACTCTGTTCTAGATCATACGATATGCATATTATTATTACTATTGGATAGAAAACACTCTGAAGTTTCTAAAACTGTTTGAATTATATCTGTGAGTAAAACAGAACTCATTTGGCAGCAAACTTCCAAACAGGAAGTGAAAATTCTGAAAATGGGTGTCTGTGTAAGGCCTTGCCTATTCAATTGCCTTATATTTATGGATCTGTATGCACTTCATACGCCTTCCACTAGATGTCAACAGGCAGTAGAATGTTGAATGGGAAGTCTAGCTTGATGTGAGACCGAATGAGAGCTTTTGGAGTGACAGGTCCGCCATATTGGCAGTATTTTGCTGCGCACCAGAGAGCACCATATTATTTTCTGCAATGCGTTAGGTAGACACGTCGAAATGCTCCGTCTTGGACGTTATTGGATACATATGAGAAAAACATCATAAAGATGGATTTTCAACTGAGTTTGACCAGTTTATTCAACGTTTATTATGACTTTTGGAATTTTTCGTTCCATGCGTCAAGAGTTCATGGACATGTGCGCTCCACCATGCTAGCCAAAGTTGCTAATTCGACAGAAGAAATGGACATTCTAAAACAAAACAACGATTTATTGTGGAACTAGGACTCCTTGCACTGCATTCTGATGGAAGATCATCAAAGGTAAGAGAATATTTATGATGTTATTTCGTATTTTTGTGGAATATGTTGGCTCCAACATGGCGGAGAATGGCTGGGCGCTGTCTCAGATTATTGCATGCTGTGCTTTGTACTAAAGTAATTTAAAAAAATCTAACACAGCGGTTGCATTAAGAACAAGTGTATCTTTCATTTGCTGTACAACATGTATTTTTCAGCAAAGTTTATGATGAGTTTTTTGGTTAGATTACGTCGTTGTCTAAAATGTCTCCGGACATTTTGGTGTTATTTGTGACGATGGCTGCATTGTAAAACCAGGATTTGTAGCTATAAATATGCACATTTTCGAACAAAACATAAATGTATTGTATAACATGATGTTATAAGACTGTCATCTGATGAAGTTGTTCAAAGGTTAGCGATTCATTTTATCTCTATTTGTGGGTTTTGTGAAAGCTATGTTTGCGGTGAAAAAATGGCGTTGTGTGTTTGGCTATTGTGGTGAGCTAACATAAATATATATTGTGTTTTCGCTGTAAAACACTTAAAAAATCGGAAATATTGGCTGGATTCACAAGATGTTTATCTTTCATTTGCTGTACAACATGTATTTTTCATAAAAGTTTTATGATGAGTATTTATGTATTTCACGTTTCTCTCTGTAATTATTCTGGCTGTTTTGGTGCTATTTGTGACGATGGCTGCAATGTAAAACTACGATTTATACCTATAAATATGCACATTTTCGAACAATACATAAATGTATTGTATAACATGATGTTATAAGACTCTGTGTTCGTTTGTATCATTAAAATATATTATGGACACATACCACGCTGCGCATTGGTCCGACATTTCTTACTCCTCGTCAGAGGAGGACGAAGAAAACCGTTACAGTATATCTTACATTAGTTATGTTGTTTTATTTTTTGTCCCTCCTTTCAGCTGCCCTCAAATCTCTGAACACCATCCAGTTTTGATTTCTATTCCCATAGATTCTACAGATTGTAAATATATTTTTTTTGCTAAGAGTATTATTAAATTATTGATCGATTGACTAGGACTTTTCAAATTACCCAGCAGTGCTATTTGCAGAGTTAGCTCCAGGTAAATGTTGCAATTCTTTAGCCATTCCTGAACCTGCGACTAAAAACAAGCTACATTATGAAGCTACATATGGACAGTAACAAAACAAATAATCTAATGACTCTGTCTCTTCGCAGCAAAATCTGCAGAGTTGGGGTGGTTGTATCCCCCGTACATATAACATTCTAATCATTTCAATTGAAAAACTCTACGTTTTAAATCCGTGTCATTTTGTGTATAAGTTCATAAACCATGTGCCATGGAATCATGTGCCAACTTTTTAGAGTTATTGTTAAAGACTTTTTGAGAACATGTATGTCGAGGCCTGGTGCCTTTTACATCCACAAAGACATATGGCACGTTAGCTAGCTGGATGTACAGTACTGTGATTGGTTGTCTTTGAGGATAGGGACATGCATTGAGACAAGCAGAAAGGGGCCTCTACTGTCTGATATAGTGTACACAACTTACACTTAAGCAGAGACATTTCCATTACTCCGTTATTGTGAGCACAATGCTAAAGTCTAATATTATCAGTCATTACACAGACAAGAAAATAATAGTATTTTCACCAAAATTTGAGGCTATGGGATCTGGAACCATGGTGCTTTCTGGAGTCATGATTGAAATCGACTCAGTAGTTTGAATCGAAGTGTAAAAGGTTAGCTACTATTCACAAGTCAGTGAGTAAGTCATCGTGCCAATCAGAGCACCAAATCAGAGCACCAGAAATGGAGGAACGTTACCTTCTGAGTATTCTGGAAACTCCCAGTGTTATGACTGGATGGGAATTATAGATGGTTATGATTTTATGGAAGTCTGTAGGTTATTCAAGGTAACAGTGTCTAAAGTACAAACTACAAAATCAATATCCTGAAGACACAATGGATGTACACTAGCAGTGCCTCCTGTTATTGTTACAGTGTGAAAAAAAATGGATACAACCTCATAATTACTGAGTGAGATGCACAGTCGCGTTTCGTAAAAGAGCCTTGTAAAATGGATATACAGTATGTGCTAATTGGCCCATTTACTGTAAACAGCAATGCTGTAATTTCTCTACCGCAGGATGTCATTAGCTAAATGGACTACAATAAGTCTTCACCTCCATGCCTCACTGTTGGAGAATAGAAATATCTAAACTGGATCGATCAGTAAAGAAGACAGAATTAAGTTGTGAGCACTTAAGAGAATCAAGCTGAGGAGTCACTGAGTGGAAGGCAGCCAATGAATTTGAATATAACAAATATGATTATTCTGGCTGCCTGGACACTGTTACTGCAGTTTATTAATTAATAAGAGGCACATTTCCTAACATAGACCTATACCATTACTCCATATGCAAATGTATACATACAAACATAAATTTACAGACACACACAAACAATGACTACATCTAATCTACCCAGACCCGCATGCTCACACCTCCATCCCTAGTGCCTGTTTGCCACTTGGCCTTAAATTGTTCGAATTTATTTTTCTTGGTCGCCCATGCTATTTCTGAAGGCATTCAGTTGTACAACTGACTATGTATCCCGCTATCCCTTTCCCTTTCAAAATTTAAATAATAAATCATTAGATTTTTCCATTGTGTCAATGATGGCAGGTTGATAGACTTCCAAGTTTTTAGTATGAGTTTTTTCAAGATGAGTGATGAGAAGAGAATCGTCCAGCCCATTGGGTATCTCACTACCCCACCATATGCCATGTCTTGAACAGTGGAGGCTTCTCAGAGGAGGAAGGGGAGGACCATCCTCCTCAGTTAATTTCATTTAAAAAAATTGTAAAACATTTAAAAAGTTATCCTTTTTTTAGATAACACTATACTAAATATAATCACATGTCTCTAAATAACTGATTAAAACACACTATTTTGCAAAGAAGGTCTACAGTTGCCTCAAAAGCACTCTGTTGGGTAGCACCATGGTGTAGCCGGAGCTAGCTTCTGTCCTCCTCTGGGTACATTGACTTCAATACAAAACCTTGGAGGCTCATGGTCCTTCCATAGACTTACACAGTAATTATGACAACTTCCGGAGAACCTCCTCCAGCCTGTCAGAGTTGTACACCTAATCAAAGGATCAGAGAATTAATCTAGTACTGAAAGCATAAGATACAGCTAGCTAGAACTGCAGTGTATAAAATGTGGTGAGTAGTTGACTCAAAGAGAGAGAAAGACAATAGTTGAACAGTTTTGAACAAATTATGTTTTTCCAAAATGAAGGAGAAGCGAGAGAGAAATAGAGAGAAATACTTCATTTTTTTTCACTTTCAGTTTCACTCACTTAGCTTGCAAATGCAGCTAGCTAGTTTAGTCTACTGAAACACACTGCTCAAATAGAGGGATGCTATGTTAGCTAGCTGGCTATGACTTTCCAACACAACACTGGAACTCTTCCAAGTCAAGGTAAGCTTTTGATATTACAAATGTATTGCCCCCGGGGCCTGCCATGTAACTGTACTGACTGTACACTAACATTACTGCATGATTGTAGCGAGTTTACTAACATGTTATTTCTATTAGCTATGCTGACTATGACATTACTTTAGCTAATACGGTGACAACAATGTAGGCTGTGTGCAGCGGTTTAATTTGGAAAGGTTTTTTCGCCTGGTCACTTAAAGCTGATGTGTTGTGCATTGAAGTCCACAAACAAAGGGAGGAGATGAGAGGAGGAGAGGGTATAGATGCAAAAAGGAATACAATGTGGCTGCTATGAAAGTGAACTGTGTTTACGCATGATCAGTGTTGTATTCATTCCAGCGATTCTGTTGAAAAACGTTTCGCAAACGGAACAAAACGGGGATAAACATAACTGCATTTGTCAAATAGAAACTCTCATTTGCAACTGTTGGACAAATGATTACACCCTATATCAACTAGATGCAGGCAACAGTGTACAAGGCAGTATTGTCATAGTCTGTCCATGTGTGGCAGGTAGCCTAGTGGTTAGAGCGTTGGACTAGTAACCTTGAAGGTTGCAAGATCAAATCCCTGAGCTGACAAGGTAAAAATCTGTCATTCTGCCCCTGAACAAGGCAGTTAACCTGCTGTTCCTAGGCCATTATTGAAAATAAGATATTGTTCTTAACTGACTTGCATAGTTAAATAAAGGTAAATGGGTCAATGCAAATGTGTTTCTTGACATGTGTGCATCTATGTTGTAATCTTCATTCATTCATTGTAGCAATCTCATGATGGTTATAGGGACAATTTTAGTATCATGTAGTAGCCTAAACCTATCGCTGTTACATTGAACTGGGTGAATGGAATGTGAATGAGAGTCATCCAATATGCTGTAATAGAAATAAGGACAAGCTCATGAAATAACATAGTCCTCCCTCATCTTAAATTACACTGACTGCCACTGGTCTTGAAGTATGCAGACAGACACATTAAAAGTATGTTTACATTGTAAAACTTCTGACAGCCAACTTTCTAGTTCACTTTCAGACTATTCTCTTTTATCTATTCCTCGAAAGAAAATACCATTGCCTTTAATTGGCACTGTAACAGCAAACACACTTTAGCTTCTGTAATGTCTATGCTGGTCCCTATGCAACAGAGACCTGTATAACAACATGGATATACTCTATGTCTGTAGTTATAGAGCATACAGCATGGGGCATTGTAAGATGCCTGTGGCTTTAAGGATGTTGACTCAAACATCATGACACCAATGATGAGGAGATGAATGTCTGTGTACTATGGTAAAATGTGATTCTGTTTGGTTGTGCAGATCTCAGCTATACTGTGTCTTTTAGTCGACACTGAGTTGAAGACAAATTTGTGATAATTGTGTAATCATGTCATCCTGGGCTTGGTGGATAGCCTGACCGCCATACCACATCTCTCACTGCAATCATCCTGGGTCATCCAAGGGTTTCTAGCATACTCTCAGTGATCCCATGGTGCTGTCTAAAAGGAGTCATATTTTTAAAAAATCCTACTTTATTTGCTACTGTATTGATTTGTTTTCTATTTTACGTGGAATAATTGAAACCACAGTTAGCTACTCTAATAATATCCATAACGATATACAAACTCTCTAAACCCAAGTGGTCTTCTTAATGAGTATGAGTCTGAAGCTTATCAACATAACTGTGTAGTATTGGCTCCTTCAGCTCTGCTTCTACATGTATACTGGTTGGCTGTAGATAATTGTTTTGATTGAAGCAGAACATGGTACACATCTCCTAACGAGATCAGAAGAGGAATATATAAAAGTTAATATAAGTAAGCTCCTCTTTCCTGAATGGTACCGAGGGGCAGCTTGGGAGCGAAACAAATATTTATTTTTCATGTTGGTATCTGTGACTCGTGTTAATAGAAAATTAAATGGACACGTTGGCCCAAAAACCAGATGACACATTGCTGCCTGGCTACACAAACAGGACCTACATCAATTCCAATTGGAATGGATGGTACAAATGTATTGTGAAGTGTATCAGTTGAACATCCAGAAATAAAGTATTGATCTGTTTTCAAATATTTTGTTATTTTTGAATGTGTAGTCTAAGATGTTAGAGTGAATTATTATGAAAGCTGTAGACACGAAAAGACAGATTTTCACCTATTTACAGCATCTAAAAACTGTAATACCTGTTTGTCAGTGTCTTCATGGAGAATATACGTAGGCCTACTTGGGCAAACGAGATGAATACTGACGTATATTATTCCATGTAAAGCCAAAGTATGGGTGCCATGAAAGTGACATGAATAGGAATATTACGAAATGTTTTCAACATGTCCCTGTTTCACAGACACATAAAATCATTAATCCTTCACCCTTCAATGCTAACAGGGTGACAGCTTACAGTGTAGAATTGCAATCTGTTCAGTGGATAAAATGGGATTGTGTTTTTGATACCATCTTCAACTGAACACCGCTGAGCCAATACAGAGTGGATATCAACACATGCAACTAAACTGAATGTAATCCCAGTGAAACTAAAGTCTCATTAGACTCTGCATGGAGGACCTCGCCAAATCACTACCTGTTCAATAAAATAACACACATGTCCAATCCAAACTATAATTGGTTTGTACAGATTGACTTGAAAATCCTTTTTGATTTATTGAAAATGGATTCATGTTGCGATTGTGGCATTGCATCAATTAAATATTGTTCTTAATGTGAAGTTCACACACAATCCTCTGGTTCTTCATATATGCCTATTGTTTGATTAAACCAGAGGATCTAAAATAGTGTATAAGAGATCATACAAAATACTTTCCTGTGGCTCTTATGTGGATGATGTTAAAAAAAGTTGTTGGTCTGATTTGATTTATAAGGAACATCCAGATGCTGCACTTGATTAATTTATTGATCAACATGCACCTGTTAAGAAACTGACTGTTAGAACTGTTAAGGCTCCATGGGTTGATGAGGAATTGAAAAACTGTAAGGCTGAAAGGGATGGGGCAAAAGGAGTGGCTAATAAGTCTGGCCGCACATCTGACTGGCGGACTTACTGCAAATTTGAGAAATTACGTAACTAAACTTAACAAAGAAGAAGAAACTGTATTATGAAGCCAAGACCAATTATATAAAGAATTATGAAAAAAACATTCAATGAAATTAAAGGCAGAAAGACAAATTCAACTCCATCTTTCATCGAATCAGATGGCTTATTCATCACAAAACCATTTTACGTTGGCAATTATTTTAATGATTTCGTAATTGGCAAAGTGTGCAAATTTAGGCAGCAAATGCCAACAATGAACAGTGAGCTATTGTAGTCATGTTTAAAAACAATTGTTAAAGTTAGTGTGGGAGAGGTGGAACATTTATTTTTATCGATCAATAATGACAAACCTCCTGGCGTATATTACTTAGATCAAAAGTTACTGAGGATGGTAGCTGACTCTATAGCCACTCCTATCGGTCATATCTTTAATCTGAGCCTAGAGGAAAGTCTAAGTCATTCCACTACCCAAGAGTGGTAAAGCGGCCTTTACTGCAGACCTGTCAGCTTGCGGCCAGCTCTTAGTAAAGTGTTGGAAAAAATAGTGTTTGACCAAATACAACGCTACTTCTCTGTAAACCAATTAACAACAGACTTCCAGCATGCTTATAGAGAAGGGCACTCAACATGTACTACAGTGACACAAATTACTGATTTTTGGTTGAAAGAAATTGATAATAAGAATATTACAGGAGCTGTACTTTTAGATTTCAGTGGAGCCTTTGATATTATTGACCATAACCTGTTGAGAAAACATACAGTATGTGATATGGCATTTCAATCTCTGCCATATTGTGGATTCAGAACTATCTATCTAATAGAACAGAGGGGTTTCTTTAATGGAAGCTTCTCTAATGTCAAACATGTAAAGTGTGGTGTACCGCAGGGCAGCTCTCTAGGCCCTCTACTCTTTTCTATTTTTACCAATGACCTGCCACTGGCATCAAACAAAGCATGTGTGTCCATGTATGCTGATGATTCAACCATATACACATCAGCAACCACAGCTAATGAAGTCACTGAAACCCTTTAACTTATTTGGGATAGGGGGCAGTATTGAGTAGCTTGGATAAAAACGTGCCCAGAGTAAACTGAATATTTATATAATTAGTAGATTTGGATAGAAAACATTCTGAAGTTTCTGAAACTGTTTGAATGATGTCTGTGAGTATAACAGAACTCATATGGCAGGCAAAAACCTGAGAAGAAATCCAACCAGGAAGTGGGAAATCTAAGGTGTGTAGTGTTTAAACTCTTTGCCTATCCAAGATACAGTGGACATGTGGTCATATTGCACTTCCTAAGGCTTCCACTAGATGTCAACAGTCTTTAGAACCTTGTTTGATGCTTCTACTATAAAGGAGGGGGGAATGAGAGGGCATTGAGTCAGAGGTCTGGCAGAGTGCCACGAGCTGGTCACGCGCATTCACATGAGAGGTAGCTTGCGTTCCATTGCATTTCTGAAGACAAAGGAATTCTCCAGTTGGAACATTATTGAAGACTTATGATAAAAACATCCTAAAGATTGATTCTATACTTAGTTTGACATGTTTCTACGAACTGTAATATGACTTTCGTCTGAACCTTCGCCTGGACCTGCCAGCGCGTCGTCAGTTTGAATTGTGTACTAAACACGCAAACAAAAGGAGGTGTTTGGACATAAATGATGGACTTTATCGAACAAATCAAACATTTATTGTGGAATTGGGATTCCTGGGAGTGCATTCTGATTAAGATCATCAAAGGTAAGTGAATATTTATAATGCTATTTCTGACTTTGTTAACTCCACAACATGGCGGATATCTCTTTGGCTTGTTTGGGCTCTGAGCGCTGTACTCAGATTATTGCATGGTGTGCTTTTTCGGTAAAGCTTTTTTGAAATCTGACACAGCGGTTGCATTAAGGAGAAGTTTATCTAAATTTCCATGCATAACACATTTATTTTCATCAACATTTATAATGAGTATTTCTGTAAATTGATGTGGCTCTCTGCAAAATCACCGGATGTTTTGGAAGCAAAACATTACTGAACGTAACGCGCCAATGTAAACTGAGATTTTTGGATATATATATGAACTTTATCGAACAAAACATACATGTATTGTGTAACATGAAGTCCTATGAGTGTCATCTGATGAAGATCATCAAAGGTTAGTGATTATTTTTATCTCTATTTATGCTTTTTGTGACTCCTCTCTTTGGCTGGAAAAATGGCTGTGTTTTTCTGTGGCTATGTACTGACCTAACATAATCGTTTGGTGTGCTTTCGTCGTAAAGCCTTTTTTGAAATCTGACACGTTGGCTGGATTCACAACAAGTGTAGCTTTAATTTGGTGTATTGCAGTTTAATTTTTATAGTAATTTATTTGAATTTGGCGCTCTGCATTTTCACTGGATGTTGGCCATATCCCAGAGAGGTTAACAAAGAGTTGCAGTCTGTTTTGGAATGGGTGGCCAGTAATAAACTGGTCCTGAACACCTCTCAAACTAAGAGCATTGTATTTGGTACAAATCATTCCCTAAATTGTAGATCTCAGCTCAATCTGGTAAGGAATGGTGTGGCTGTTGAACAAGTTGAGGAGACTAAATTATTTGGCGCTACCTTAGATTGTAAACTGTCATGGTCAAAACACATAGATTCAATGGTTGTAAAGATGGGGATAGGTCTGTCTGTAATAAAGAGATACTCTGCTTTTTTGACTCCACACTCCGCAAAGCAAGTACTGCAGGCTCTAGTTTTATCTTATCTTGATTATTGTCTAGTCATGTGATTAGGTGCTGCAAATAAAGACCCAGTTAAGCTGCAGCTGGTCCAGAACAGAGGCACGTCTTGCTTTAAAACTATGCATGCTAGTCTCTCTTGGCTAAACGTTGAGGAAAGACTGACTGCACCACTTCTTGTTTTTATAAGAAACAATGTGTTGGAATTTCCAAATTGTTCCAAACACACTTACCCCATCAGACATGCCACCCGGGGTCTTTTCACAGTCTCCAGGTCCAGAACAATTTCAAGGAAATGTGCAGTTGTCACGATTTCCACCGAAGGTAGTTCCTCTCCCTGTTCGGGCAGCGCTCGGCGGTCGGAGTCTTCGCAGGTCTACTAGCCATCACCGATCCTTTTTTCCTTTTCGGTTTGTTTTGTCTTTGGTTCGTTCACACCTGGTTTCATTTGCCTTCATTTCTGTGTGTATATATTTACCCTGTTGCCTGCCTAGGTTTGTGCGGGATTGTTTTATTTGTGATGTAGCTCGGTGAGGTTATGCCCAAGTTTTTGTTTTCACGCATTTATAAGATTGTGTTATTTAGGAGCTTTGTTTGTTCCTCCTTGCGTGAGTAACGGGTGTCTCTGTTGTCGAGGGCGGTTTACTTTTGCATGGTGCCATACCTGTACTTGGTGGACTTGCCTATTAAAGTACGCATCTCAGACATTTCTGCTCTCCTGCACCTGACTCCTTTACCTACCTCCTAACGCAACATTGTCACAGCAGTATTATACAGAGCCATGAGTGCATGGAAATTCCTTCCATCTTATATAGCGCAAGTGAACAGCAAACCTGGTTTCAAAAAACAAATAAAGCAACACCTCACGACACAGCACCTCTCTCCCATGTGGCCTACTTGTTGTGTGTATGTACTGTGTACCTGATAGATGCACACACACACTACACTACATGCAAATTGTAAAGTCTTTTGTCTGTAATGTCTTTTTTGGTATATATCGGACCCCTGTAAGACTAGCTGTCGACATTGATATTTGCTAATGGGGATCCTAATAAATCAAATCAAAAACCACAACCAAAAAGGGCATCCCCAATATGACTTATACTGTACACAATCAATTGACAGGACCTTTTTTCCAAGACACKTCCATGGTATATATTTATCATTTATTGTAGTGATTGTAAGAGGTTTTATTTATAATATAGCTATACTTGAACAGAGTCTGTAGACCTACAGTCGTGACATGTCTCAGTGAGTTCCTCCCTCCCTTTGCTTTACCAATGGGCTGATCTGAGAATGCGCTCTGAACTTCTGAACCATTAAATTGCAATGACTCATAGTTTGTCCGTCATCCTTCAACAATTCATATTCTGATTACCAATAAGCCATGAAATAGAGGAGAATATACTGTCCATGTACCTTGATCAAATGCACTCTGAGTAGGAGGAACTAGTGTTGCATGAGGAACATGACCTTAACAGGACTTTATTCCTCAAATGGTTTAAAAAAAATCTTTGCTAGTTGGATTGGACAATCTCATTCTGAATTCAAGCATTATTGGTCCATATCAACCATAAAACATGTATTTTACAAACCAATGAAATAATGCTTAAATTCATTACTAACTGGGGTCGTCCCCATAGCCTCAGGCATTCATGTGTAATAATTGTAATGGCATGCTCTAAAATGCTCATCACATTTGCGTTAGCTTTACTTAGTGGTAATACTTGTTATCGAAATGCCACAGGGTGCTAGGAGCAAATTACTAGTTAAATGATCTTAAAAAATCCCATCAGAATCATTTACATCCATTGCATACTTACAGTCAATTTATGCAGGTTCTGGTTTCGGGGGGGTTAAGAATCGATCATGTTAGAACAATACATTTGGAGTTACACAATCAGTCTTTATTCTGATTCATGTTCTATAGCATTTAACACACAAAACCTTTAGGATCTGAATATAGATATACATTTGAAGTCGGAATTTTACATACACCTATGTGTATGTATACACCTATGTGTACAAATATATTTAAACTCAGTTTTTCACAACTCCTGACATTTAATCCTAGTAAAAATCCCCTGTCTTAGGTCAGTTAGGATCACCACTTCATTTTAAGAATGTGAAATGTCAGAATAATAGTAGAGAGAATGATTTATTTCAGCTTTTATTTCTTTCATCACATTCCAAGTGGGTCAGAAGTTTACATACACTCAATTAATATTTGTTAGCATTGCATTTAAATTGTTTAACTTGGGTCAAGCGTTTTGGATAGCCTTACACAAGCTTCCCACAATAAGTTGGGTGAATTTTGGCCCATTCCTCCTGACAGAGTTTGTAGGCCTCCTTGCTCGCACACGCTTTTTCAGTTCTGCCCACACATTTTCTATAGGATTGAGCTCAGGGCTTTGTGATGGCCACCCCATACCTTGACTTTGTTGTCCTTAAGCCATTTTGCCACAACTTTGGAAGTATGCTTGGGGTCATTGTCCATTTGGAAGACCCATTTGCGACCAAGTTTGAACTTCCTGACTGATGTCTTGAGATGTTGCTTCAATATATCCACATAATTTTCATCCTCATGATGCCATCTATTTTGAGAAGTGCACCAGGCCCTCCTGCAGCAAAGCACCCCGACAACATGATGCTGCCACCCCGTGCTTCACGGTGTTCTTGGTGTTCTTCGGCTTGCAAGCCTCCCCCCTTTTTCCTCCAAACATAACGATGGTCATTATGGCCAAACAGTTCTAATTTTGTTTCATCAGACCAGAGGACATTTCTCCAAAAGTACAATCTTTGTCCCCATGTGCAGTTGCAAACCGTAGTCTGGCTTTTTTATGGCGGTTTTGGAGCAGTGGCATCTTCCTTGCTGAGTGGCCTTTCAGGTTATGTCGATATAGGACTCGTTTTACTGTGGATATAGATACTTTTGTACCTGTTTCCTCCAGCATCTTCACAAGGTCCTTTGCTGTTGTTCTGGCATTGATTTGCACTTTTCGCACCAAAGAACGTTCATCTCTAGGAGACAGAATGCGTGTCCTTCCTGAGCGGTATGACGGCTGCGTGGTCCCATGGTGTTTATACTTGCGTACTATTGTTTGTACAGATGAACGTGGTACCTTCAGGCGTTTGGAAATTGCTCCCAAGGATGAACCAGACTTGTGGAGGTCTACATTTTTTTTCTGAAGTCTTGGCTGATTTCTTTTGATTTTCCCATGATGTCAAGCCTCCAATTGACTCAAATTATGTCAATTAGCCTATCAGAAGCTTCTAAAGCCATGACATCATCTTCTGGACTTTTCCAAGCTGTTTAAAGGCACAGTCAACTTAGTGTATGTGTACTTCTAACCCACTGGATTTGTGATACAGTGAATTATAAGTGAAATAATCTGTCTGTAAACAATTGTTGGAAAAATTACTTGTGTCATTGTCACGCCCTGACCGTAGAGATCCTTTTAATTCTCTATTTGGTTAGGTCAGAGTGTGACTAGGGTGGGCAATCTATGTTTTCTATTTCTTTGTTGGCCTGGTATGGTTCCCAATCAGAGGCAGCTGTCTATCTCTGATTGGGGATCATATTTAGGCAGCCTTTACCCACCTGTTGTTTGTGGGATCTTGTTTTTGTGTAGTACCTGTGAGCACTCCAGACGTCAAATTTCATTTGATGTTTATTGTTTTGTTGGTGAGTTTCATTTAAATAAACATGTGGAACTCTATGTACGCTGCGCCTTGGGCCATTAATTCAACCAACGATTGTGACAGAAGATCCCACCACCCACGGACCAAGCAGCTTGCCCAGGAGGAGTGGAGGACATCCTGGACGTGGGACGAAATCCTGGCAGGAGACAGAAGCCTGCCATGGAAGCAGGCGGAGGCAGCGAAGGAGCAACAGCGACGACGCCGGGGTTCGCGGCCACAAAGACAGCCCAAAGGAGAGTGCAACATTTTTCTGGAGGGGGGGAACACGATGTGGTCGGCGGTGCCGAGGTGTGAACCAGAGACAACCTGGGAGGAGGTAGAGAGGTGGTCGGTCGACCCAGGGAGAGTGCCAGAGCCCGCCTGGGAGTCAATAGAACAGTGCGAGGAGGGATACCGGAGAATGGAGTTGTCGAGGAGTATGCGGCAACGTAGGCGTTTGGAGGAGCGTGTCACCAGTCCGGTGCAATCTGTGCCGGTCCCACGCACAGTGCGCCTCCCCAGTCCGGTACGTCCTGTGTCTCCTCCTCGTACTCGCCCTGAAGTACGTGTCCCCAGTCCGGTACGTCCTGTGCCTGCTCCCCACACTCGCCCTGATGTACGCCTCCACAGCCCAGTACGTCTTGTGCTAGCTCCTCGCACTCGCCCTGAAGTGCGTGTCACCAGTCCGGTGCCACCTGTACTTCCCCCACGCATCAGGCCTCTAGTGCGCCTCCCCAGTCCAGTACGTCCTGTGCCTGCTCCTCGCACGCGCCCTGAAGTGCGTGTCACCAGTCCGGTACCACCAGTGCCGGCCCCACGCACCAGGCTTCCTGCGACAATCCCCAGTCCAGAGCCTCCAGCGAGGGTTTCCAGTCCAGAGCCTCCAGCGAGGGTTCCCAGTCCAGAGCCTCCAGCGAGGGTTCCCAGTCCAGAGCCTCCAGCGGGGGTTCGCAGTCCAGAGCCTCCAGCGAGGGTTCGCAGTCCAGAGCCTCCAGCGGGGGTTCGCAGTCCAGAGCCTCCAGCGAGGGTTCGCAGTCCAGAGCCTCCGGCGAGGGTTCGCAGTCCAGAGCCTCCGGCGAGGGTTCGCAGTCCGGAGCCTCCGGCGACGGTTCGCAGTCCGGAGCCTCCGGTGATGATCCATGGCCCGACACCTCCAGTGATGATCCATGGCCCGGAGCCTCCAGTGATGATAACAGCCCGGAGTCCTCAAGTGCGCTCCATGGCCGGGAGCCTCCAGTGAGGATCCATGGCCCGGAGCTCCAGTGAGGATCCATGCCGGAGCTCTAGAGACCATCCAAGTCGACCGTACCTCCAGCGAACGGTTCCAGTCCGGAGCCTCCAGCATCGGTTCCAGTCCCGAACCTCCCGGTGATGATCCATGGCCGACACCCAGTGATGATCCATGGCCCGGACGCTCAGTGATGACATGGCCCGGAGCCTCCAGTATGATCCATGGCCCGGAAGCCTCCAGTGAGAGCCATGGCCAGGAGCCTCCATATGACATGCCCAGAGCTCTAAGACACAATCCAAGTGTAGACCCTCCAGCAACGGTTCCATCCCGAGCCTCCAACACGGTTCCCAGTCCGAGCCCCGGCGACGTTCCACGGTCCGGATCCTCCGGCGACGATCCACGGTCCGATTCTCCGGCGACGATCAGGGTCCGGTTCCCCTGGCGACGATCCACGGTCCGGTTCCTCCTGCGACGATCCGTCCGTTCCGTCTCCGGCGAGATCCACGTGCCGGAGTCTCCGCGACAATCCACGGCCGGAGCTTCCGGCGACAATCCACGGTCCGGAGCTTCCGGTGACGATCCACGTCCGGTTCCTCCTGCGACGACTACGGTCCGAGTCCCCGCGATGATCCACGGTTCGATTCCTCGCAGCGATGATTCACGGTCCGGACTTCCGGAACGAACGCCCGCACCAGAGGTGCTACCGAAGTTTGGCGGAGCCATGAGCGGAGCGCGGTCTGCGTGACGCACCGGGAGCCGCAAACCGATGTAGATGCCCACCCGGACCCTCCCCTATAGGTTCAGGTTGCGGCCGGAGTCCGCACCTTTGGGGGGAGGGTATGTCACGCCCTGACCTTAGAGATCCTTTTAATTCTCTATTTGGTTAGGTCAGGGTGTGACTAGGGTGGGCAATCTATGTTTTCTATTTCTTTGTTGGCCTGGTATGGTTCCCTGGTATGGTGTCTATCGTTGTCTCTGATTGGGGATCATATTTAGGCAGCCTTTTCCCACCTGTTTGTGGGATCTTGTTTTTGTGTAGTGCCTGTGAGCACTCCAGACGTCACATTTCGTTTGCTGTTTATTGTTTTGTTGGTGAGTTTCATTTAAATAAACATGTGGAACTCTATGTACGCTGCGCCTTGGTCCATTAATTCAACCAATGATCATGACAGTCATGCACAAAGTAGATGTCCTAACCGACTTGCCAAAACTATAGTTTGTTAACATGAAATTTGTGGATGTCACGCCCTGACCTTAGAGATCCTTTTTATGTCTCTATTTTGGATGGTCAGGGCGTTTGTTGCGGTGGGCATTCAATGTTTTTGTTCTATGTTTTCTATTTCTGTGTGTTTGGCCGGGTGTGGTTCTCAATCAGAGGCAGCTGTCTATCGTTGACTCTGATTGAGAACCATACTTAGGTAGCCTTTTCCCACCTGTGTTTTGTGGGTAGTTATTTTCTGTTTTGTGTCTGCACCAGACAGGACTGTTTCATTTGTTCCGTTTTGTTATTTTTTGTTCTAGTGTTCAGTGTTATTAAAAGTCATGAACACGTACCACGCTGCACCTTGGTCCTCTCCTTCTTCCTCAGACGAACGTCGTTACAGTGGAGTGGTTGAAAAACGAGTTTTAATGACTCCAACCTAAGTGTATGTAAACTTCTGACTTCAACTGTACATGTACCAAAGTATGACAGGCTATGTCACCCAATGGGAAAGAAAAACACACAAAAAACAAATGTTTCCTGAGTAGGCCAGGAAGAGCAAGCTGGACATGATTCATCTATAATACGTGTGACACATGAAACAGCCAGGAAATGTTTAGAAGAGGAGAAGCCGAAGAGAATAGCCCCATATTCATTTAATATCATGTCTCCACTTACTGGAGATGTGGTGTCTCCTACAGTTTCTGACAAATAGTTTCCGTTCATCCAGGCTCTCTGTTTGGAGAAAAAAATTATACAAAAGAGCATTTGCAAGTAAATAGCACGTGTGGTTTCTTTATTGAATTATCATATTCAACAACACTGATGTTGATCACTTACTAGAACTAATGATAAAAAGACAGACGTTGTTTTCCTTCAAGTATTATGGAAATGTCAGTGGACTGGGAGCAATGTTCTGTCAACCCCGCCCAAATGCCCAACATATCACATCATGGCCTTTCAATGACCAGATAATACAATTACAAAGAATGGGAATGTTACAGATATAGTTTTCAAGCTGAATATGCTAATTACATTTGAATCAACTGGGCCTCCTATTTCAATTACTTATTCAGTTCTTAATTAAATGAATTACATCTTAATAYCACACATCTGTTTTTTATGTGAATAAACTTCAGTGTTGAGTCATTTTAACCCAGCCCATAATGGCTTGATCAGGGACTGCTCTTTCTAGAACCCAGTGTGTAGACGGTCCATCTCACCTTACCCTTCAATCTCTCACTCACCCAAGTAAAACTCTTATGTGGTTAAGGACAAAACACACCGGGCTGACTAATGGTTAAAAGCACGAGAGTGTTGTCATTTTCTGTTAGTTTTCAGACTATTCACTGAATCAATGTTTAATCACAGCAAGGTGATCTTCGGTGCGGGAACGACCCAAATGTTTGCATGTGTGTGTTTCCCTTGCTATGTCTGTCTGTCCTATAACACAAATACCGATCCTATAGCTCACATGACCAGTAAGAAGAGCCCACATCAAGTGTAGTGAATCACTCAGAATACCATTAAGCTAAGTCGGGGCCGTCCATCACTCCTTATAAGAGTCTTCCTGTCACTGTTCTTTAAACCCACACACAGATCCATACCTCTATCAGATATGCAAGCAGCATCACAGTCTGCCCGCTGCACGTGAGGACTCGTGGGAGACACTGGGAGAGAGCATCACAGAGGCCTGCCCGTCAAACTCGGACTTGGAGAGAACTGGAGCAGCAGGCATATCACAGATCTAGCCGTGCCTAGGACATAGGGAGAGACTGGAAGACGCGGCAGCATCACAGTCTGCCGTGCACTGGACTGGGAGAGACTGCGGAGAGCACACAGTCTCGTTGCACTGGACTGGGAGAGACTGGGAGAGCAGCATCACAGTCTGCCGGTAAGCACTGAGACTGCGAGAGACTGAGCACCAGTCTCCGTGCACGGATGGGAGAGCGGAGCCGACACAGACTAGCCTCGTCAACTGGGACTGGGAGAGACGTGAGAGACTGGGGAGAGCGAGACTGGAGGCACACAGTCTGCCGTGCACTGGGACTGGAGGACTGGGAGAGCAGCATCACAGTCTGGCCGTGCACTGGGACTGGGAGAGACTGGAAGCAGCATCACAGTCTGCCGTGCACTGGGACCTACTGAGAGCACTGGAGAGCAGCGGAGCCATGCGACAGAGGTCTACGCGAACTTGCCACTGGAACGTGGAGAGAGCACAGGGCGAGAAGCTAGCAATCAGCACGGCCGCCGGTCACCGGGAGGCTGAGCGAAGGACTGGAGAGACAAGACAACCAGCGACAATGCCCGACGTCGCACTGGGAAGCTCGAGACCTGAGACTGGCCGCACGAGAGACATCCGAGCACACCAGGCTGCAATAGCACTTAAGGACTGGGAGAGACTGGGAGAGCAGCATCACAGTCTGCCGTGCACTGGGACTGGGAGAGACTGGGAGAGCAGCATCACAGTCTGCCATGCACTGGGACTGGGAGAGACTGGGAGAGCAGCATCACAGTCTGCCGTGCACTGGGACTGGGAGAGACTGTTTGTGGGGTGGACGGCATAGAGACGAGGACAGTCCTATTGTTAAGCCGATTAGAGGTAAAAAGCAAAATTTGATCTGATTTGATTTGGGCTCTATCAAAGAAACAACTGTCCCTGTGGATTGTGGAGGCAATTTTTTGAGGGGGTGCATGCAAGGGTTGTGACCATGTCCCTATGGAGGACATCTGGGCTGAAGTCAGCTGGTGATCGCTATATATTTCAGTTCAGGTTTCTAATGAGGATGTTAAAGGTTCTTCTCTGACACAAAGAATTTGAAATGAATGTAGTTGGTGGGTCTTTCACGCTTGCTGCAGGATGCACCATCAGTGTGATGCTTTGCCTGTATGGCCCTTTATACTTGACTTCCTCAATGAGCTGTGGATGAACACATGTAGTCATACATGCAGCTATGTGCTAAGTCAACAGCCCCCGTTGGGCTGGCTTGTCACATTTGATCTCATTCAACCCGATCCATATAACACAGAACATGCCCATAGCATGGTCATACGTTTCATTCCCCTTCCACTGTTTTGAACACTGTTGTTAATTTTGAAAAGAAGAGGGTGACGAGCTTTCTGTAGGTTGACATTTTATTGGACAACTCTTATACTGAGTGAAGGGCACTCATGGTGAGTGCGCAGGCCTATAGCCTACATTAAACTTAGGTGAGGAAATAGTCCCAAATTAATTATCTTATCTGATAATTAAAAAAGGTATAGTCAAATTCATCTCTATATTGAAAAAAAATGTATCTGGACATTCTGGAACCCTATTTTGACAGTCACTGTTTAAGGTTGCGCCTCAAAGTACTGTATTCCTGCTTGGACATATTAATTTGTTTAAACAATGTATTTCTTAAATCATAATTTTAGTAGTCTATTACACTTAGAATGAAGCACTTTGAATGGGTTTAGATAAGATCATTAGACTACTTTTTTTTTTTATATTGCCTGACCCCACAAAAAAATCTTGACGTGACCAAATAATAAGCTTGTGCCTCCAATTAAAAACTTAAAAACTTCAAGAAAAACATTAGTTTGGAGCCCCGTGATGCTCTCACACACGGAATATAAAACATGTGAATTATGAATGCTTTCACACTAACCATGTCTGTAAATAGTAATGTTACTACATGTAAATTAAATAATTAGTGGCATATTTTTTATACATTTTAAAATATGGGTGTCAGAAGTGAATGTGATCCAAATGTAATCAGATAATTTTACTAATTTTGAGTAATCCAAAGGATTACGTTACTTTTGACTTTATTTTTCATGTAACTGTAATCAGTAAAGGATTACATTTTTCATGTAATCCACCCAACCCTGCAAATAATCATACATACTTGTCACTAAAAAATGTATTATTTTGAACTATTTTACTGTGGAGAGTTAAACACTTAGACAGGGGCTTGTGATTATTTGATTTAGTATCATTTTATTTAAAGAAATGAACACATTTTGAATTAGTTTGATGGTTCGAAAACAGTTCAAGCCTAATTGTACAACATTTGAAATAAGACTCCATTAGTGAGGTTGGTCCCTTAAGTTCTGATGACACTATAACGATTAGGGAAAGATGTCATAAATTGGTGCTGCTCAGTAGCACTGTACATAATTGTGGGGTGGACGGCAATAATTAATATTTTCAGTTTCCAGCACTGTTTCTTGGGTAAACTATTTCTCGTCTGTTTTGGAAGTTTGAGTGTTTTGGAATTCAAATGCATATCAACTTCACTGAGTTAATGAGCACAAGATATACTGCCCTGTTTTGGCTAACAGACAACAATTATATCAGGTCTTTCAGGCAAGATATGGGCATAACTGTCAAATAATCCAGTCATTACTCCTAAAGGAACAGGGACAGTAGGGAGGACCAAAACAACATCTGACCTGCCACCAAGCGACACATGAGAAGAGACACACTAGGTATGTAGTATGATATACACCACTGGTGTGCGTGGCCAAAGAGCTCTGTTTTCTTGGCATCCAACAAATGTAAACGCCTAGAGTTTACGAAACAGCATTGGCACTTGGATTGGAACCGGTGCTTTAGTCAGATGACATGAAAATAGAACTCTTTGGCCACGCACACCAATGGTGGGTTTGGCTTCGAAATGAGTATGCATGCATGAGCAGAAAATAACCTTATACCTACTGTAAAATATGGTGGTGGATTGTTGATGTTATGGGGCTATTTTGCTTCCACTGGCCCTGGGGCCTTTGCTAAGGTCAATGGCATCATTGAACTTTACCCAGTACCAGGATATTTTAGCCAAAAATCTGGTTGCCTCTGCCAGGAGGCTGAAACTTGACCGCAAGTAGATCTTCCAGCGAGACAGTAACCTCAAGCACACATCAACATCTACAAATAATTGGGCAAAATATCAACATTTTGCAATGGCCATCTCAGTTGAAACCCATTAAAAACCTATGGTTTGAATTGAAGAGGGCAGTTCATAAAGGCAGACGAAGGATATCAAGGATCTGGATGGAGTCTGTATGGAGGAAGGGTCTAAGATCCCTCCCAATGTGTTCAACTCATAKATTTTTTGGGAAAAAAGCTCAGTGCCATTATCCTCGCAAGGTGAGGATAATGAAAACAGGGGTGTCAACCCCCTACCTTTTTGAGAGAAAAAAAGTATTACTTGTTAAAGAAAATCTCTTTCTTTGAGCAATAGTATTTGTACATGCTATACACAGTGGGGTCTGAAATTATTGGCATCCTTCATAAAGATCAGCAAAAATTACTGTATCAAATAAATAATAAAAATACTGAGCTGTATTGTATGCCAAAAAATGAAGWWWTAWWWCTTCATTTTTTGGCATACAATACAGCTCAGTATTTTTATTATTTATTTGATACAGTAATTGTTGCTGATCTTTATGAAGGATGCCAATAATTTCAGACCCCACTGTGTATAGCATGACGTAGGGTTGATTTCCTCACAAATCTATAGATTCTACAAATGAAGTTTTGGGTGCACACCGTCTACACACCACTAGTTCAGCTCGCTCTGCTGAACATATAAAATCAGGAGCATCACTCAGTCAGGATAATGAAAAGAGACTATTCCCATACATTATTCATCCACCCTTATACTGAGATAGAAATAACATCACCCCACAGACAATAGTGCCCTCCACCACTGCCAGAAGAGGTTTTCCTCTCTTATCTATCAATTGAATTAATGCATAAAGGCTTGTGAAACAAAATGTAAGATCCTCAATTTTGTGTCTCATTAACTACATATTTAACGAAGGCTAATCAAGTTTTTCCATCACTTGTAATATACAGATATCCTCACATAGTAAACGACTATTGATTCAAATCATAAAACACATCAGTGAACTCTTAGTGCAGGACAGGGGGGCTGGCTATGGTGTTTTACCAGGGCAACTTCAGGTTGGGCAGGAAGCTAGGCCCCGAGACCCACTATCTGTGAGACAAAATGTGGAGGGCTCTCCAGTGAGCGGAGAAGAATTAGTGGGGAAAATACTGGGTTGGTGAGGAAGACCATTAGACAGGGCAGCCATTCCCTTTCCTCTCTAGAAAAGCCAATACTAATGTGTCCATGCTTTGTCAGCTGGATAATGGGCCTTATCATGATAATAGCAGCAGTTTCCTKCTCATGTTAGGAGTAATTCTGCTGTGACGAGAGCAAGTCCCTTTGTGGAAGGGTGTCWCTTGCACAGACACATTCAAGCATGTTTGCTTTAGCAATTCCATGGCACTTCAGTGATGATTTGTTTTTTGTACTTTACATGCCGCTACAAATCAGGTGCTAAAAATGGAAACAGTAGTTCAAGGTTGTTGAAGTAAAACAAACCATGTCTTGTGAATACCTATGCCACAATATAGAGCTTTTGTTTTGATCTCCATGTCCACGTATTGATCATCATGAAGAAGATTGTTTAAAAATATGTTTGAATGTTCTAATTGTCAACKCAAARYATCRCTGACTTAGTTGATTGGTCAGAGTTACTCACAGGGACCCAGAGCTGGTGAATGAGAGTAGCTGTGTGTAAAAACAGCACCAGTGATAATGAAGGAGGAGGTGGTGGATGTTACAGAATGTTCCCWGTCCCAGAGGAGCTGTCCAAGGAGCTTCTTGCCTATCTCTGTGTCTGTCTGGGGAGCAGCATCTGTCACAACACCCTCATCAACAGACTATATGACAACTGGATGTCTAGGGAGCGAGTTTGTACAATATTCAATTCGTTTCAATACATCCTTAGTACAGGCTAGTTGTTCAACCAAGAGTTGTTCAACTGACTATCAAGGGTCATAGCGAATTGATTGGAGGGTTAGGGTTAAGTTGAACAGAGAGTAGTCTGGGGGGAAGTTAGAGTTGTCTTCTGTGTGCGGGTGGGATATGACCCACACATTGTTGTGCGTCACAACTGATGGTGCAGACAGCTGACGTTATCAAAGGCCTCCCAGAACATGACTTGAGACTGACCCACCATGTCACCAATGATGCGCACAGTCCACAGTCCAACACGGACTGAACCCTTGGAATTATCTTCCTCCCCCTCCCTCTAAAGTTATTACCTAATTATATTACCTGATGATATTACCATTAAACACACACGCACAGAATAGGTTTTAAACATGTTTATCAAATGAAAACTGTGTGAGAAATTCTTCTCTTCCAGAAGCTTTGTTTGTTTCACACTAGGATATTTATTTTGACTCTGACACCCACATGCTTGTCCTCTCTGTTCATTGAGCCTCATTTTCAGAAACCACACTGCAAAGCCCACAGTTTCCCACCTCTCATCTCTCTTTCAAACACTATGCTGCATCGCCACCATGTGGCTTAAACAGTGTAGTGTTAAAGTCATGCCCTTTGTCACACACTATGTGAATCTCTCTTGATTAATTACATGTCACAGCAGCACATTGTGATAGAAGACAGGGTGTCACCAATATGAGATAAGACATAACCCTTTATAAGACAGCTCCTCATACAGGTTGTGGGATGAGGTTTAGTATGGAGGTGGTGGATCGTCAATCACTATGACACATTGTCCTGCTCTCCCTGCCTGCCCATCCTCTGACGTACACAATTACAATCAATAAGACCGAAAATAAGAGGAGGGCACTCTGCCAGACTTGAGCTTTCTTGAGTAAGTTATTATAAAAGCGCTGAGGTCAGTGGTTTCCCTGCACTATAAAAGAGCTTCAATTACATTAAACTGCTWGRTGAAGCTAAATGTATKATGAGGCGATTAAAGACATTGGGCCTGAGCCAAAATGGTGACGAGAAAGCAAATTCAGTTTYACCAAGTCTGTGGTAGGTGAGAAAGGCCTACTGTATGCATATAAGCTGTAAGCAGAGGCCTCTCTATAGACATTAWCTTAAAGTGTAGACCTGCAACACACAGTGGCACACATGCGTACTGTGCAGTGCACACATACAGTATTACACAACTGTTTTAATCTTTCTAAAATATTATACTTAGAATGTCTTGAATAAATGGGCAGGGTTAATTAAAATTAACTATGTTACTTAGAAAGTTTCTCATCTTACTGACCATCAAATATTACCATACGAACATAGCCTTCACACTTTTTAAAACTCAAAACACACCAGTCTCTCTGCTNCTTAGAAAGTTTCTCATCTTACTGACCATCAAATATTACCATACGAACATAGCCTTCACACTTTTTAAAACTCAAAACACACCAGTCTCTCTGCTATGTCCGCCTCCATTCCGTCTACAAGAGGAACCTATTCAATAATATAACGCTTTCATATTATATTCATAATGCACCATGATGAACACTGGAGTCTGCTGGGTTTCATTTCATGTCATTTCATGGCCTAATTTGCCTTCCTGCATGTCAGTGCTGAATTAAACTTTTGTATTTGATCTGGATATCCCCCAATTGGAGTTTCCAAAGACTTTCAAGATTTTTAAGATGAACTCTGAAATTGCTGCGCATGGCATTGAACTTAAAATAATCATAACCCATGGCCTTTAATTGTGCCCGATAAAATGAGGATTTCTATATCAAAAGAGAGGAGTGAGATGAAGAGCTACACAATTTGTCTTCAAATTGTGCATTAGTGACCGGTTTGGTACTGTGAGGACCAAGGGCATTTTCTCATAATCTATTATCAGATATAATCAATTCCGAATTACCCTCATCCATAGTGAATGTACACACCATTACTTAGCCACGTTTCACTGTCTCAAATGTAATGTCAGATCCAGCTATCCCACAAGGAGAGAGTGAGATGATGGCCATATTCAATGGAAATACATTTGAAATAAGAGAAGGCTCAGAGATAGTGATAACCCTCGGAGCCCAAACATGTGATACCTGTCTGACCCCTCAGGGTGGCAGCAAAGAGCCATGCATCTCCAAAATTCCACCTTACATAAGACCACAAATCAAGTCAGTGTTGTTTAGGAACTATTTGTTAGTTTTTTCTTTTGTTACATTGCCAGCTTTATGACATCATTTTTTTAATAAAAAAAAAATCTTCTTAAGATAAATAAAAAAACTTCCAGTAGGAGGGTTACTGAGGTAAGAGCCCTAAGACGCATTGGAATCACAGAAAATCAGTAAGGTGTTGTAACTGTGTATTTTTCTGTTTTACAGGTGAGGATGCTTTGATTCGTTGGTTGGTATGTGTTGTCTTGCAGTAAGAAAACTTTTACACTGTGTTGGAATGACCAGGGGAAAGCCTTTCACTGTGTTGGAATGACCAGGGAAGAGGACTTTTACACTGTGTTGGAATGACCAGCGACGAGGCCTTTTGCACTGTGTTGGAATGACCAGGGAAGAGGACTTTTACACTGTGTTGAAATGACCAGGGAAGAGGACTTTTATACCGTTGGAATGACCAGGGAAGAGGACCTTTTCTCATCATTACCAGTTCATCATTAGTCGATCGACCTTCTCGGATGACTTCTCATGTGCAACCCAACAAGCTGATAACCTAGGAAGTAAAACGGGTGTCTTTGTTGCTCAGTCCAATTTTGTTGTCATGATTATTTTATCAAGTTTGGCAAATTAAATTGAACCATACAAAGAAATCCTGCAACTTTTACGCAAATATAAAAAAATTAATGGCAACCTCCCCATCAGTAAAATAGACAGTTGAATTATACATCAACAACACTGATGTATCAACCTAGATGTATCATTTAATTGAATAAACTCTCCCTACGAACCAGGCCCCTTGGCACTGAGAAGCGGCTGTACGTATGTCTGTGTGTCAGTGGTTGTTGTGGTACAACAGCCCTATATGTCTCCACCACCACACMCATCACAGTACAGCGGCCTGGTCACCCATGGTGACGTCACACCCCCCAGGCCCACCCAGCCATCCCAGACCGACAGGGACCCATTTATCATGTTGAATGGATATCCTAAAGACAACATTAAACAGACTTCCCAAGTCCGGCGTTGTGCTGCAGTCAAAGCCCAGCCGCTCTGATTTGAAGGCCCCCTTTGTACAAATCCTCGGAATGCCCTATGTAGTCCGTAGTGTAAAGCAGGCCTGTGTTCACATATGCATACTGTATATACATTCCAGAAGGGCCATCATCACTGAGGCCTAATTGTAATTGACAGACGAAGCTTGTACCAGTATGTTTGATAAAGAGGAGCATCTTGATGTGCTCTTAAAGGAGATGTGCTGCACGAGTGTTTCATTGTCAGATAAGTCATTAGCGTGGAGTTCGAGGGATCTCCATGGGTAATAAACTGGTTGGCATGCCCAGAGAGCCTCTTATTGTGGCAACGTGCGTCTTGTGATCACACATGTATTAAGGTCACAATAAGGTTTTATGTGGAGCCAGTATTCGCAGTGTGCATGGTCATTGGTTGATTCTACCTTCCTATGTAAGTAATTATGGCTTTGCATTTCTGGATAGTCCAGGTAATATCATCCAGCCAGTAATACAACCACCTGACCACACTGCTTACCATATTCCTGCTGTAGACATATAAAGTTCACATGATAACATCACATAGTTTCATACACCCAGTAGTTTGTTTGGTTCTGCTGTTATTGTAGTGCTGAGGACAGTTTCTCCCATTAGTGTGTATAGTCCACTATGTACTGTACACAGCAACACAGAGGCTTTGCTTTGCTGAGCACAGTGAGGCAGGGTACCATTAGCATGGTTCTACCTTCCCTCAGACACCATCCCCACCAAAGACACAGAGGATCACATGCTTCCAATATATTGTCTTCCAGCCACACTTTCAAGATCAAAGCCCTGCTCACCCTTGTGTCTCTGGAGAAATGGAGGCACCACAAGCCGCCTTCCTGAGCCAGGGCCTCTGTTCTCTGCTTTGACATGGTTAACTATTACCGTAGGCTAGAGAGMGCACCTCCCCGCCCCTCGTGCTACACCGTAACRGGCYTCCTGTAGCACCACACACCACCCTGSCTTGTGCCTCTCTCTCCYCACAAACAGAGGTGCACTTKTGTGGCTCWTCACAARGMTGCMCTTGTTGAGAAAACTGTACATTTAATGAATGAACGCTATAGGTTATGTTGTAAAAAGGCGAGCCGTGTGCTGCTGAGGTRTATCTTAGTTGARTTCAGTGGACAGATTTAAACAGAGTGGAAGCTCAATGAATTCCTCACATGTACGCAAGCAAACGAAAGGGTGAGAGAAGGGAATGCTTCACCAATCATAAAACAGGTTCATTGCCTTGGAGAGAAACAACATCACAGAGAATGAACATTTCAATGGAAAGTATGATRCAGTAGAATCTCAAAYGRACTTTCTGTATTCTGTTTGCAGACAAAATKTAGATTTGTCTAGGTCTGCAGCAGCAGTATCATCCCTGTGCTTTCTGAAAGGTGCTGTGTTGCTCAAAGGAACAATGTGGTGGGTTTACTTTAATATGAACAAAGCCTTTGTCTGAGGCACACACACTGAGAGAGGTCCAAAGGTCCAGCAGCAGCTTTGAACTACCAGGTCAAAGACATCACAGAACCGGCGGGCCGCGCTTCGCATTCATGTGTTACCTCACACAGGATTCCCGTCACATTTGTCCTTTTGATTGTCATCCATTTCTTTAAAGACCTGGCTGGAACCATAGGTCARCAGTAGTCTTTTATGTGGAGAAACCAACCCTGTCTTCTCACTCTCCTTCTGCCCTTCAGGGTAACAACTGCACAGGGAACTGCACAGGGAACTGCACAGGGAACTGCGCAGGGAACTGCACAGGGAACTGCACAGGGAACTGCACAGGGAACTGCACAGGGAACTGCACAGGGAACTGCACAGGGAACTGCGCAGGGGCACAGCCTTCCACTAGTTAGTAGGGTTCCCTGCTAGTTCTACTGTAAAGAAATGATTGAAATTCTACACAGTGGTCAAACAAGAGGTTGAATCTCAAAAAAGAGAATCCCTTTCATTAAAATACATTTGTAACCAGGTTTCTGCTCATATCAATAGAGAGAGGAGCATGGATCTGAACCYGACTGCCATAAAATATGCAAAGCCAACYCACCACACAGAATAGCTGAAAAMMCAGGCTCTTTTGATGTTAAGTCCTTTGGTTGTGCACRTCTTCATTCAAGTAGCCTGTGGATGTTTTAACCTTCTGTAAAACTCACTCCAGTGTGGCTCTCTCCCTCTCCACATCAGAGCAGTGTAGTGCCGCAGTCCTGCCCATGATTTTTATTTCTTGAGTGCCACATCKCTCCTCTCYGYGGYTCACCAYGCRTGMCCACCGCAGCGAYACGCTRTCCTCCACCTTCYTCACAGGGGCCCTTGGTGGCYCKCGTCTCTCCATCTGGRTCACAGTAGAAATGGGCAMARAAKAYCTCCCTGTACTCCTCTTTAGAGGTRGAGACCTCAGACATGAACAGCTGACTTTAGTCTGTGTCATCTGTCCTCTAAGAAGGCAGATTGTTCATGATTAACAAAGGGCTGTTTTAATGCCTGATGGAGTAACCCTGAATTTAACCATGGAGTAACGTTTAATATTACCTAGATATACAGGTCTATAGGTAAAGGCAGGCACTGAAAAAGCAGCATTTGGATTTATATGTAGGGTTTTTACATTGCACCTGTTATCAGGGTATCTGTATATTTCTATTTACCACTCAACAACTCACCTATAGACAGGAAGATGTTAAAGCAGGCCTTCAGATAAGAGCAGATCCTGGAGGTGAAGGACTGTTTTGATGAGGCCTGTTCAACTATTTGTTTTAATTCAGGACTCACATTGTGCCTTTGGCAAGGTTCATTGTTTTCCTATAGAGTCTCCCTCAGCTCCATCATGGAGAATTAAAGCTAACTTTAAAGCACTCATGTCCTTCACCAAAGTAAAATATTAACTTGTGGGGAGGTTTTCTTTATACTAAAAGAGAGGGAGATGTTATTACAAACACACACACAGGGGTGCACACACACACACACATACAAACGCACAAGATGCACATGAGAGTACTAATCAATCTAACCTGGAACACAAATATCCTGTGACTGGAGGCTACCAGGAGAATGTTCGTTGTGCTGTATTGACTGTCAAAAGGTTTTTGATTAGCCACCCTCAGAGGAGAGAAAGCAAAGCCCCGTTCCTCAGAAAACAAGAACACACAATGTGTGAAGTAGTGTAGGAGAAGAGTCAGAGAGGTGAGCAGGGGAATACATTTGACCAATTCCCATGAGTTAAATAGAAAGGATCTCGCTGGGAATTAAGAACTCTGCACTTCTGTGGAAGTAAACAAAAAKAGGGAATATTAGCCTACTTCGGCCAAAAGAGGAGGGAAACCACACTCTCCATACTAGTGTACAGGGCTGGAATGGAGAATCCTGTGTTTTTTCTTTGTCTCTCTGGGTTGTATAGGGCAACAGACAGGGCTGAGGTGGGCACACACACAGTGTCAGAGCAGAGTGGGGGCTGTTGGGTGTCCTTCATGTTGGAGATGTTACACTGACAGGAGCCTCTCTGTATTAGTATTCACTGGCCATAACAAGCCTTTGATGTACCCAGGGTTCTCTTCACCCACCAACCCGCCGCATCAACATTTAATGAAACCTGATATCTGGCTTTTTAAAAGACGTGAATATTTCAGACAGAAGAAAATTGCATTCACTATACTAACAGACCATAGAGGGTGGACAGGGGTGGTTCCAGTGCCACCTGTGTGTTGTTGGGCATGATGCATCCTCCTGTGTGTAATGGGACATGTTCATTAAACAGACCTCTTCTTAAAAACCTCCTATCTAATCACCCTCCCGGATCCGGGATCCTCCTCATCAAGAAACGCTGACTAGCATAGCCTAGCCTAGCGCCACAGGGATATCATATAATATAATTTCATGAAATCACAAGTCCCAGCAAATGAAAGATAAACATCTTGTGAATCCAGCCAACATTTCCGATTTTTTTAATGTTTTACAGCGAAAACACAATATATATTTATGTTAGCTCACCACAATAGCCAAACACACAACGCCATTTTTTCACCGCAAACATAGCTTTCACAAAACCCACAAATAGAGATAAAATTAATCACTAACCTTTGAACAACTTCATCAGATGACAGTCTTATGACATCATGTTATACAATACATTTATGTTTTGTTCGAAAATGTGCATATTTATAGCTACAAATCTGGGTTTTACAACGCAGCCATCGTCACAAATAGCACCAAATTGTCCGGAGAAATTTTGCACAGCCACGTAATCTAACCAAAAAACTCATCATAAACTTTGCTGAAAAATACAAGTTGTACAGCAAATGAAAGATACACTGGTTCTTAATGCAACCGCTGTGTTAGATTTWAAAAAATAACTTTAGTACAAAGCACAGCATGCAATAATCTGAGACAGCGCTCAGCCATTCTCCGCCATGTTGGAGTCAACATATTCCACAAAAATACGAAATAACATCATAAATATTCTCTTACCTTTGATGATCTTTCATCAGAATGCAGTGCAAGGAGTCCTAGTTCCACAATAAATCGTTGTTTTGTTTTAGAATGTCAATTTCTTCTGTCGAATTAGCAACTTTGGCTAGCATGGTGGAGCTCAAGTGTCCATCAACGTTTGGCGCATGGAAAGAAAAATTCAAAAACTGATAATAAAAGTCGAATAAACTGGTCAAACTCAGTTGAGAATCCATCTTTAGTATGTTTTTCTCGTATGTATCCAATAACGTCCCAGACGGAGCATTTATTCGTGTCTACCTAACGCATTGCAGACAAAGCTATGGCGTTCCCAACTGCGTAGCAAAATACTGCCAATATGGCTGACCTGTCACTCCAAAAGCTCTCATTCGGTCCCACATCAGGCTAGACACCTCATTCAACGTTCTACAGCCTGTTGACATCTAGTGGAAGGCGTATGAAGTGCATACAGATCCATAAATAAAAGGCAATTGAATAGGCAAGGCCTGTCACAGAGACCCATTTCAGAATTTTCACTTCCTGTTTGGAACTTTGCCTGCCAAATGAGTTCTGTTTTACTCACAGATATAATTCAAACAGTTTTAGAAACTTCAGAGTGTTTTCTATCCAATAGTAATAATAATATGCATATCATATGATCTAGAACARAGTACGAGGCCGTTTAATTTGGGCACTATTTTTTTCCAAAGTGAAAACAGCGCCCCCTATTAAGAAGAAGTTCACCCTGCACGTCATGGCCTGATACTGCCTGAAGGGAAACACTGATGCATCATTTATAACTGCAGGTCAGGCCATGCAATGAGCGCATATTATCTCAACAAAGATTGCGGTACTCCCCATCGTTTTTTATTAGTGAACATGTCTTGATCTCTAATACTTTATAACAATGATAGCATTTTGTTTATGTTGCCCACAAATATCAACCCAAAAGATGTCTCAGAGACAAACAACACCTATTCTAATGACACTTTAATCTCCACCCATTTCCCTCTTTAGAATGCCCTATATTGGATTGAATGATCACTGGAATCCACATCAGTGACACCCTCCTTCCTAGCTGTGTTCCGGGTCACTAGAAGTGAGGAGCGGGGACACTGTGCAGGTGTTTAAACTGCCATGATGTAATTGGCCACTGGGGGGAAGGAGACAAGAGCTCCACAGTCACTGATTTGATCCCTTGGTTATTGATTTCTCAGTCTGGTTCTAACAGAAATAATTGCCACATGTAATGTATTATTCAATTACAAGACACTGCTCTCAAGTTCTGGTTTGATGGTCCTTTTTGATTCACTGAGGCCTATAGATAATTCAACACTGTCACCCCATTAAGACGCTGATATTAAAAAGCATGCGTTAATGCTGCCTATTTATTAGCGCCTGTGCCTTTCGCTTGCCTCAAACTTTTCTATCTCTGGCCTTTGTATAGTTCAGGGAAGTTAGATTAACTTTGAGCGAGTCCATGACATCTTTTAAATACAGTGGCTTGTGAAAGTTTTCACCCCACTTGGCATTTTTCCTATTTTGTTGCCTTGCAACCAGGAATTAAAATTGATTTCTTGGGGGTTTGTATCATTTGATTTACACAACATGGTTACCACTTTGAAGATGCAAAATATTTTTTATTGTGAAACAAACAAAAAATTAGACAAAAAAACAGAAAACTTGAGCGTGCATAACTATTCACCCCCCCCAAGTCAATACTTTGTAGAGCCAATTACAGCTGCAAGTCTCTTGGGGTATGCCTCTATAAGCTTGGCACATCTAGCCACTGGGATTTTTGCCCATTCTTCAAGGCAAAACTGCTCCAGCTCCTTCAAGTTGGATGGGGTCCGCTGGTGTACAGCAATCTTTAAGTCATACCACAGATTCTCAATTGGATTGAGGTCAGGGCTTTGACAAGGCCATTCCAAGACATTTAAATGTTTCCCCTTAAACCACTCGAGTGTTGCTTTAGCAGTATACTTAGGGTCAGTGTCCTGCTGGAAGGTGAACCTCCCTCTCAGTCACAAATCTCTGGAAGACTGAAACAGGTTTCCCTCAAGAATTTCCATGTATTTAGCACCATCCATAATTTCTTCAATTCTGACCAGTTTCCCAGTCCCTGCCAATGAAAAACATCCCCACAGCATGATGCTGCCACCACCATGCTTCACTGTGTGGATGGTGTTCTCGGGGTGATGAGAGGTGTTGGGTTTGTGCCAGACATAGCGTTTCCTTGATGGCCCAAAAGCTCAATTTTAGTCTCATCTGAGCAGAGTACCTTCTTCCATATGTTTGGGGAGTCTCCCACATGCCTTTTGGCGAACACCAAACGTGTTTGCTTATTTTTTTTCCGACCACTCTTCTGTAAAGCCTAGCTCTGTGGAGTGTATGGCTTTAAGTGGTCCTATGGACAGATACTCCAATCTCCGCTGTGGAGCTTTGCAGCTCCTTCAGGCTTATCTTAGGTCTCTTTGTTGCATCTCTGATTAATGCCCTCCTTGCCTGGTTCGTGAGTTTTGGTGGGCGGCCCTCTCTTGGCAGGTTTGTTGTGGTACCATATTCTTTAAATGTTTTAATAATTGATTTAATGGTGCTCCGTGGGATGTTCAAAGTTTCAGATATTTTTTTATAACCCAACCCTGATCTGTACTTCTCCACAACTTTGTCCCTTACCTGTTTGTAGAGCTCATTGGTCTTCATGGTGCCGCTTGCTTGGCGGTGACCCTTGCTTAGTGGTGTTGCAGATACTGGGGCCTTTCAGAACAGGTGTATATATACTGAGATCATGTGACACTTACTGTAGATTGCACACAGGTGGACTTTATTGAACTAATTATGTGACTTCTGAATGTAATTGGTTGCACCAGATCTTATTTAGGGGCTTCATAGCAAAGGGGGTGAATACATATGCACTCACCACTTCTCAGTTTTTTATTTTTTAGAATTTTTTGAAACAAGTAATTTTTTAAATTTCACTTCACCAATTTGGAATATTTTGTGTATGTCCATTACATGAAATCCAAATAAATATCAATTTAATTTACAGGTTGTAATGCAACAAAATAGGAAAAACACCAACGTGGTTGAATACTTTTGCAAGGCACGGTATTACTGTACACCTCTTGTATTTCTGGTTAGTCAAGTGTGTGGTATAGGCCAACCTACCTGTGGGTGCAGTAGAATGGTATGGGGATCTGAGATAATCTACCTTTCAGAATTACCAGGGCTGGCAAGGTCCGGTAAAAAATGGGCCTCAGCACTGAGGGAAATAGACTTTTCTTTGGTACAGTTGAAGTCAGAAGTTTACATACACCTTAGCCAAATACATTTGAACTCAGTTTTTTAACAATTCCTGACATTTAATCCTAGTAAAAATTCCCTGTTTTAGGTCAGTTAGTATCAGCACTTTATTTTAAGAATGTGAAATGTCAGAATAATAGTAGAGAGAATGATTTATTTCAGCTTTTATTTCTTTCATCACATTCCCAGTGAGTCAGAAGTTTACATACACTCAATTAATATTTGGTAGCATTGCCTTAAAATTGTTTAACTTGGGTCAAACTTTTCGGATAGCCTTCCACAAGCTTCCCACAATAAGTTGGGTGAATTTTGGGCCATTCCTCCTGACAGAGCTGGTGTAACTGACTCAGGTTTGAAGCCTCCATGCTCGCACATGCTTTTTCAGTTCTGTCCACAATTTTTATATAGGATTGAGGTCAGGGCTTGTGATGGCCACTCCAATACCTTGACTTTGTTGTCCTTAAGCCATTTTGGCACAACTTTGGAAGTATGCTTTGGGGTCATTGTCCATTTGGAAGACCCATTTGTGACCAAGCTTCAACTTCCTGACTGATGTCTTGAGTGTTGCTTCATTTATCCACATATATTTCCTCTCTCATGATGCCATCTCTTTTGTGAAGTGCACCAGTCCCTCCTGCAGCAAAGCACTCCCACAACTGATGCTGACACCCCCGTGCTTCATGGTTGGGAGGGTGTTCTTTGGCTTGCAAGCCTCCCCTTTTACCTCCAAACATAACAATGGTCATTATGGCCAAACAGTTCTATTTTTGTTTCATCAGACCAGAGGACATTTCTCCAAAAAGTACAATCTTCGTCCCCATGTGCAGTTGCAAACCGTAGTCTGGCTTTTTAATGGTGGTTTTGGAGCAGTGGCTTCTTCCTTGCTGAGTGGCCTTTCAGGTTATGTCGATATAGGACAAATTTTTACTGTGGATATAGATACATTTGTACCTGTTTCCTCCAGCATCTTCACAAGGTCCTTTGCTGTTGTTCTGGGATTGATTTGCACTTTTCGCACAAAAGTACATTTATCTCTAGGAGACAGAACGCATCTCCTTCCTGAGCGGTATGACGGCTGCGTGGTCCCATGGTGTTTATACTTGCGTACTATTGCTTGTACAGATGAATGTGGTACATTCAGGCGTTTGGAAATTGCTCCCAAGGATGAACCAGACTTGTGGAGGTCTACACATTGTTTTCTGAGGTCCTGGCTGATTTCTTTTGATTTTCCCATGATGTCAAGCAAAGAGGCACTGAGTTTGAAGGTAGGCCTTGAAATACATCCACAGGTACATCTCCAATTGACTCAAATGATGTCAATTAGCCTAACAGAAGCTTCTAAAGCCATGACATCATTTTCTGGAATTTTCCAAGCTGTTTAAAGGCACAGTCAACTTAGTGTATGTAAACTTCTGACCCACTGGAATTGCGATACAGTGAATTATAAGTGAAATAATCTGTCTGGAAACAATTGTTGGAAAAATGTGTCATGCGCAAAGTAGATGTCCTAACCGACTTGCCAAAACTATGGTTTGTTAACAAGAAATTTGTGGAGTGGTTGAAAACGAGTTTTAATGACTCCAACCTAAGTGTATGTAAACTTCCGACTTCACCTGTATGTGATGATAGAGTATGTGACGTGGACATACTGCAAAGTAAAAGACTAAAACTGTGCTGTTATCCAAAGTCAAAATGACAACAGTTTAGCAGCTGGATCCATCATGTTGCACATCCTATTAGATGTGCTCTGGCAAAGTTCTGCCCAATCTCTCCACGGTACCCTTGTAGAGTGTCAGAGGGCATTCAGTGCTGTTGAAACACTGTTGAACAAGTTCATTGGAGCTGACAAGACATTTTAGATATGCAGTTTGAACGGAGCTGGTTTTTCTCTCTTCATAGAACCTTTATGTTCAGATCCTCACTGTAATTGATCTTTCTTAGGGGATCATTACATCTAAACCCTTAGGAGAGAGAATAGTCCATTAACACTCCTCACAGTCTAATCCTCCCAGTAGACAAGCCCGTGACCCCACTGTCTGCATCCATACCTAAGCCCGTGACCCCACCGTCTGCCTCCATACCCAAGCCCGTGACCCCACTGTCTGCCTCCATACCCAAGCCCGTGACCCCACTGTCTGGCATCCATACCTAAGCCCGTGACCCCACTGTCTGCCTCCATACCCAAGCCCGTGACCCCACTGTCTGCCTCCATACCCAAGCCCGTGACCCCACAGTCTGCCTCCATACCCAAGCCTGTGACCCCACTGTCTGCCTCCATACCCAAGCCCGTGACCCCACTGTCTGCCTCCATACCCAAGCCCATGTTCAAAGATGTCGTGAAAGCACTTTGGGACTCCCGTGAGGAAGCTAACCCTACGTGTTCATGATGTACAGACACAATTTTAGAGGCCACTTCTAAAACGCTTCTCTTGTTTCCCAACATGTTTCCACTTGTGACTGGAGGAGTGAGAGCTGAAAAGCAACAAGGTGACTTACATCGCAAAGAAGAACTGCTACTACAGCAGGCTAAACGAAGAACATTTTGACCTTAAAAATCTATGCATACAATATAAATGATMATTTATTACGATCACAATCTGCAACCAGAAATTCTGAATTGTCAGGACCCTTTACTTGCAAATAACAGTGGACATTTTTAAATGGCTCCTGCAATGTTCACACAAAGGTAGCCTGTATCTATTCATATATAAACTCTTAAAAGTGATACCAGTGCCTTGTTCAATCCCACAGACAGATCCATTCTAGTGATTTGTATAAACCTCTATCATTGCTCTGCAGCGCTGCAACACAGTTTTAATGATGAGGCGWTCACATWCACTTGTTTTCAGCTTGGCTTTCCAGTCATGGTGTCTCAATACCCACTAGTGTTAATATTTATCATCAGTCTTAATTGGTTTGATGTCGCTACACATGCTCAGTGGGCTGGCTATGTTGAGCTGGACTTGGTGTTGGTTCATAGTTTTTATTATCATGACTGTTCAGAACTGTTCATTAAAGTTTCACATTCCATTTTCATTAGGATGAAACTCATTCTGTAAATGAACGGGGTGCTGTGGAAGAGTCAAACCCTGCGAGCGATCACAGGGGAGYAGCTGAGTCTGTATTAATTATCAGGAATATGAGCTCGATCGAAGATGTTAATTGCACCGATGGTTGGTTATACGGGGAATTGGCATGCATTTTATGCAGGGATATTAAAAATGAATTTTTAAACAAAGGGATCTTAAAATAATATCTAATCTACAGAGAATACCCACATCAAAAGCATAACTCAAAGCTTTGAAATGTATCTTTGTGGTCCGAAATGTTAAATACGAGCCCTGTCGAATGTTTCACTCGATTCAAGTTTGTCGAGGGGAAAAACAGTTAATTAACAGTTATTAAAAGCCTTTTCAAATTTAATTTGACTTTCAAATATTAGCATTTATATGTAAACTATGCTGCTGGCATCTGCAAATGAGCTCTGGCATAGCTCTGCTAATTGGTGCTCATTGTTCTCCCGTGTCACCTTAGATAATCCGCACAATGACATAAATAACTCATCAATATTAGATTACATTAGGTTTTCAGTGTGCTAGCCTCACTTGTGTTCTACAGTACATGTATGATATCTTATATAACATATAGTTTTCTCTATGTTTGTCTTTTTCGACAGTGATAACTTAACAGTAATTGTTAACAGTAATAATTGGACAGAGTGTTTTAATGACTTTCAGAGGGAATTGGGATTATCTCATGATAATGATAACAGAATGCAAATGTTTTACAGTACTGAATAAAACCCATCTCTAATTAGGTATGCTAGGCCACTGTCTTCTTATGGTTTGCTAGGGCACTGTCTTCTTACGGTATACAGTACATTCGGAAAGTATTCAGACCCCTTCCTTTTTTCTACATTTTGTTACTTTACAACCTTATTCTAAAATGGATGAAATAAATAAAACAATCCTCATCAATATCAACACAATACCCCATAACGACAAAGCTAAAACAAATTTTCAGAATTTATTACAATTTATGAAAAATAAAAAACAGAAATACCTTATTTACATAAGTATTCAGACCCTTTGCTATCAGACTCGAAATTGAGCTCAGGTACATCCTGTTTCCATTGATAATCATTGAGATGTTTCTACAACTTCACTGGAGACCAATGAATTCAATTGATTCAATTGATTGGACATGAATTGGAAAGGCACCCACCTGTCTATATACTGTAAGGTCACACAGTTGACAGTGCATGTCAGAGCAAAAACCAAACCATGAGGTCGAAGGAGTTGTCCGTAGAACCCCGAGACAGGATTGTTTTGAGGCACAGATCTGGGGAAGGGTACCAACACATTTCTGCAGCATTGAAGGATCCAGCATTGAACACAGTGGCCTCCATCATCATGCACCCTTGTGTGGTGTTCAGGTCTGTGGGACCCATTTTCAATGTTTACTAAAAGACAAATGATACAATGAATACTTTTTTCAACCTGAGACTCATTGGCCTTGGCTCATTTTCTGTGAAGAACATGTAAAAAAACACATTTTCATTGAGTGCACACTGTGCACCCTCCTACACATTTATATTACATATGTGGTGGTGTTCGGGTCCACTGGACCCGAGTGTAATAAAAGAGTGGAATTCTGTTTTCCTCCTCCCTGGGTCTGCTGTTTCAACATAGCACCAAGAACCCTGCCTGTCTGCCTGTCTTCCGCTTTTCTCGCACTCTTTACCCTTTGTAGTATGTGAAACTAACTACACAATGTCTTGCGGGAACCTGCAAAATGTTATTATAATACATTATTATTACATTACTTCGATACATTGTCAAAATTCAGTATTTTCCAACACTCTACCCCAGCCAGGTGCAAATTAGGGGAGGGACACAACAAATAAATAGCTTTGCATGTGTGGCTTCTTACCACAATTATTCAGTATATGGGGTGGCAGGTAGCTTAGTGGTTAGAGTGTTGGGCCAGTAACCAAACGGTTGCTAGATCGAATCCCCAAGCTGACAAGGTAAAAATCTGTTGTTCTGTCCCTGAACAAGGCAGATAACCCACTGTTCACTTCGTTAATAAATGATGTGGAACACAAAGAACGCTGCGCCTCGGTCTCATCCTTCCGACGACAACCGTTACAGAAGATCCCACCACAAAAAGACCAAGCAGCGTTTCCTGGAGGAGTGGACATGGGAGGAGATACTGGAAGGCAAGGGACCCTGGGCACAGGCTGGTGAATATCGCCGTCCTAAGGAGGAGCTGGAAGCAGCAAAGGCGGAACAGCGATGCTACGAGGAGTTGGCTCAACGAGGCGTGCACGAGAGGTAGCCCCAGATTTTCTTTGGGAGGGGCACACGGGGAGATTGGCGGAGGCAGGTTATAGACCTGAACCAACTCCCCGTGCTTGCCGTGGGGAGAGAGTGACCGGGTAGGCACCGTGTTATGCGGTAAAGCGCACGGTGTCTCCAGTGCACACTCATAGCACGGTGCGCTATATTCCAGCTCCCCGCATCGGCCGGGCTAGAGTGGGCATCCAGCCAGGACGGATGGTGCCGGCTCAGCGCTCCTGGCCTCCAGTACGTCTCTTCTGCCCAGGTTATCCTGCGCCAGCTCTACGCACGGTGTCCCCGGTTCGCCAGCACAGCCCAGTGCGGCCTGTTCCAGCTCCCCGCACTTGCCGGGCTACAGGGGGTATCCAGCAAGGACGAGTTGTGCTAGCTCTGCGTCCAGACCTCCAGTACGCCTCCACGGTCCAGTGTATCCTGCGCCGGCTCTGCGCAAGGTATCTCTAATGCGCCTGCACAGCCCAGTGTGTCCTGTGTCAGCGCCTCGAACGTGCCGGGTTGAAGTGGGTATCCAGCCAGGAGGGGTTGTGCCTGCTCCACGAACCAGGCGTACTGTGTGTCTCTCCAGTCCAGTGATGATCCATGGCACGAAGCCTCCAGTGGTGATCCATGGCACGAAGCCTCCAGTGATGATCCATGGCACGAACCTCCGCGGACGGTCCCCGTCCGGAGCCTCCAGCGAAGGTCTCCGGTTCGCGGCCACCAGCGACGGTCTCAAGTCCGGAGCCTCCAACGACGGTCTCCAATCTGGAGCCTCCAGCGACGGTCCCAGTCCGGGGCCCGCAACGAGGGTCACCAGTCCGGGGCCCGCAACGACGGTCCCAGTCCGGGGGCCGGCGACGAGGGTTCCCAGTCCGGGGCCGGCGACGAGGGTCCCAGTCCGTGGTCGGCGACGAGGGTCCCCGCACCAGAGGCCACCAAAGTGGGGTGGCCAGAGGTGGAGGGGTCTACCAAACGCCCTGACCTTAAGAAGCCTTTTTATGTCTCTATTTTGGTTTGGTAGGGTGTGATTTTGGGTGGCCATTTATGTTCTTTACTTCTTTGTTTCTGGCCAAGTGTGGTTCCCAATCAGAGGCAGTGTCTATCGTTGTCTCTGATTGGGGATCATGCTTAGGCAGCCCTTTTCCCTCCTTCTGTGTGGGATCTTGTTCTTTGTTTGTGTGCAGGTAGTTTGCACAACGAAGCTGTTCGGTCGTTGTATTCTTTATTGTTTTGTCTTTTCTAAAGTTTCACTTCGTTAATAATTATGTGGAACACAAAGAACGCTGCGCCTTGGTCTCATCCTTCCGACGGCAACCGTTACATAAAATGTGTCCTAACAATTTATTCTGTTCAAAGCAATAAACATCAATAGTGATGAAAACCTTGTTTCATTTGTATTTGTTCAAGATAAACATGATTTATTCCACCATGTCTTGATTATAATATTTTTAAACATTTTTTTTAAAAGAATAGTGCATTTATTAATACATGTGATCTAGCAGAGGTAAATGGCAAAAATTAATATATAAGTCAATATCTAAGTATTAAGATAGTTTACATAAATTGTTATGGCTGTATTGTTTTAAAAACACAATAATGTTGTGGATCCATCAGACCCGCTAACATTGGGTGAATAACAAAAACATGAACACCACACAAGGTTAAATGGAAGAAGTTTGGAACCACCAAGACTCTTCCTAGAGCTGGCCACCGGCCAAACTGAGGAATTGGGGAGAAGGGCCTTGGTCAGGGAGGTGACCAAGAACTCGATGGTCACTGACAGAACCTTCCAGAAGGACAACCATCTCTGCAGCACTCCACCAATCAGGCCTTTATGGTAGAGTGGCCAGATGAAACCACTCCTCAGTAAAAGGCACATGAGAGCCCGCTTGGAGTTTGCCAAAAGGCACCTAAAGGACTGTGACCATGAAAAACAAGATTATTTGATCTGATGAAACCAAGATTGAACTCTTTGGCCTGAATGCCAAGCATCACGTCTGGAGGAAACCTGGCACCATCCCTATGGTGAAGCATTGTGGTGACAGCAGCATGCTGTAGGGATGTTTTGCAGCGGCAGGGACTGGGAGACTAGTCAGGATCGAGGGAAAGATGAACGGAGAAAAGTACAGAGATCCTTGATGAAAACCTGCTCCAGAGCGCTCAGGACGTCAGACTGGGACGAAGGTTCACCTTCCAACAGGACAACGACCCTAAGCACACAGCCAAGAACAGCGCAGGAGTGGCTTCAGGAAAAGTCTCTTAATGTCCTTGAGTGGCCTAGCCAGTGTCCGGACTTGGAATCCAATCGACATCTCTGGAGAGACCTGAAAATAACTGGGCAGCGACGCACCCCATCCAACCCGACAGAACTTGGGAGGATCTGCAGAGAAGAATGGGAGAAACTCCCCAAATACAGGTGTGCAAGCTTGTGGATCATACACAAGAAGACTCAAGTCTGTAATTGCCACCAAAGGTCCTTCGTCAAAGTACTGAGTAAAGGGTCTGAATACTTATGTAAATGTGATATTAAAATTTATATGCATTTGTAAAAAAAAAAAAATTGAATAGGGCTGTAATGTAACAAAATGTAGAAAAAGTCAAGGGTCTGAATACTTTCTGAATGCACTGTACTAGGGCACTGTCTTCTTAAGGTATGCTAGGGTACTGTCGTTTTACAGTATGCTAGGGTACTGTCATTTTACCGATTGCTAGGGTACTTCATTTTACGGTATGCTAGGGCACTGTCGTTTTACGGTATGCTAGGGCACTGTCGTTTTAAGGTATGCTAGGGCACTGCGTTTTACGTATGCTAGGGCACTGACGTTTTACCGCATGCCCTTTAACCTGCAGAATAATAATCTGAATTTGAAGTTGTTTCTTATTGGAATCAAAACATGCAGTCAATATCAACATTTAACTGTACTTTTATTTGTTTGCTCAATTGCTAATTTAGAAATCCTCTTCAAACTCATTTAGATTGACAGTAACTCATTAACATACATATTTTCTTTGTAGGCCAGGCCTACTTTTTATCTGTTAAAATATCTAAATTGACCGAATAAGTCGAAGTCTACCCCCTCTCCGGTTCTCTCCTCCACCCCTTTGCCTTTCCACCTCCCTCTCCCTGCCATCCCACCCTGTCAACAGTGATGTCGCCTAATGCCACTGACAAACGCACCTGCCAAGCCCTACCAAGATTCCCAAGCATGTTAGCTAATTACCCTCAAAGCCTCCAAACTCTACCCTTAATGGGGATTAACATCCCGACACAGAGGGGCAGGCTAGCACTACAATATAATGCTTTTATTTACTCTTTTGGGGAAATCTCCTGGATACAGCAGATTATAAATTATGTAAGAAATTGAAAACTTCCAATTTCCACTTGGCTCGTGTTGCACTGTTCTGTGTATTCTGTGGCTTATTGCACCCCTCTTTGTTCAACGACTTTGTTATGTTAAATATGGTGGTAAAAAATGGGTGGTGGGCGGCATTGTCATAATCACTTCTTGCCACTGACTGGAAAAGCTTCTGATTTACATGTATAGTTAACAGTACTTTATTATGTGAAGGCATGAAGGCAAGAACAACAAAGCCAAGCACTCATTATCATCCTCCTGTTTCAATGCAATTACACAAAAGAGCCTTTAATCGTGCACTTATGGGAGAACTGAGATATTAAATGCCTTACAAATTGCCAATTACTTTGATGTTTAAAACAGTGTTTGTGAATGAATTGTATGGGAAAACAAGGCAGACTGGTGGTATGCTAGCTGGTGTGCTTGGTGCTCTAACTTTCACTATTAATGTGTGATTTGAAATGTACCTCTATGGCTGTATTTACACAGCCACCATAAGAATCCATATCTGATTTTATTTCTATATCCAATATTTTCTGACTGTGCATACTCAGTTTTACATGTGACCCATATCAGATTTGCGCATTCACGCTGATGTAGTCTCTGAAGGTAGCACACAGATGCAATGCTCATGTCCTGTCACTGTTCTTTAAATGTTGGGTTGGTTGTCATGGTAATGGAAGTCATGTGCCTAAAAAAACACACTTCAGAGCAAAAAGATGTGATCAGGCGGTCCAGACAGAGGTCGCACATGGAGGATCGGGTTTGTATCAGGAAACAGATCCACATATGGAGGGTGTGGTTTGTATCAGGAATCAGATCCACATATGGAGGGTGGGTTTGTATCAGGAATCAGATCCACATATGGAGGTTGGGTTTGTAATCAGGAATCAGATCCACATATGGAGGGTTGGGTTTGTATCAGGAATCAGATCCACATATGGAGGGTTGGGTTTGTATCAGGAATCAGAATCCACATATGGAGGGTTCGGGTTTGGATCACGAATCAGATCCACATATGGCAGGGTTGGGTTTGTATCAGGAATCAGTCCACATATGGAGGGTTGGGTTTGTATCAGGAATCAGATCCACATATGGAGGGTTGGGTTTGTATCAGGAATCAGATCCACATATGGAAGTGGTATACAGTGCCTTCAGAAAGTATGACCTCCCCTTGACTTATTCCACATTTTGTTGTGTTACTACAGCCTGAATCCAAAATTGATTAAATTAAATAAAAACACACAATACCCCATAATGACAAAGTGAAAACATATTTGTAGACATCTTTGCAAATTTATGGAAAATTAAGTATATAAATATCTAATTTACATCAGTATTCACTCCCCTGAGTCAATACATGTTAGAATCGACCTTTGGCAGCGAATACAGCTGTAAATCTTTGTGGGTAAGTCTCTAAGAGCTTTGCACACCTACATTCTACAATATTTGCAGATTATTATTTTTTTTATTCTTCTGCTCTGTCATGTTGGTTGTTGATCATTGCTAGACAGCCATTTTCAAGTCTTGCCATAGATTTTCAAGCCGATTTAAGTCAAAACTGTAACTAGGCCTTTCAGGAAAATTCAAAGCTAGCGTAGTAAGCAATTCCAGTGTATATTTGGCCTTGCATTTTAGGTTATTGTCCTGCTGAAAGGTGAATTTGTCTCCCAGTATCTATTGGAAAGCAGACATAACCAGGTTTTCCTCTAAGAGTTTGCCTAGCTTAGCTCTATTCCATTTATTTTTATCCCCCCCMAAAAACTCCCTAGTCCTTGCAAATGACAAGCATACCAATAACAGGATGCAGCCACCATATGAAGAGTGGTACTCAGTTGGGTTGCACATTTTGGGGAATATTCAGAGGTGGAAACTTTCCGTGGGAATTAACAGGAATATATGGGAATTAATGGAAATATATGCAAATTAATATTAATAACATTTAAATGTAGATGTTTTTTGCATTGGATATATTTACCATATCATATGGAGACAGAAACATAAACCTTTTACCTTATCATAAGTAGACATAATTGCAAATGATTAAATCCTTCCAATATCAATAAAAAACAATTTAGTTACGAATTGAACTTTAATTAAATGAGTTGACTCTTCACATGGGATGATTTCACTGAACAACAAAAAAAGGGAATATTGAATGATCCCCAATGATCCATCGCATCTCCCAAAACCTTTTCAACATACATCTGTAAAATGATAGTCTAGAAACTAAAGCTKTGGTTGTCTGCCTCTCAGGCTTCCATGTATTCTCCCTGGACCTTCTCAATGTCCCCCTCTTGAACATCAGACTCTGAGGCCTCATCTTCACTGTCACTTTCCAGCATCAGAGGGGAACCAGTTGCATACACAGCTCGAGCAAGACATTCATCAGCATTTCTCTGACTACGTTCCTCCATTGAGTCAAARAAACTTCTGATTCCAGGAGGACCATGAGCTTTTGCTATCTTTAAGGTGTCTGATTCATAATTTTCACCTCGAATAGAAGTAGAGGGACTTTTGTCAGAGGTTGCTTGTTGTGAGCGCTGAGGGAACTTTATGCACTTGGCCAGATGATTCTGCATCTTTGTTGCATTCTTCACATATGATTTGGCACAGTATTTGCACATGTACACAGCTTTTCCTTCTACATTAGCTGCAGTGAAATGTCTCCACACATCAGATAGTGCCCGTGGCATTTTCCTGTAAAGATTAGAATTTGGGGGGAAAGACCCCCAAATACAATTCCATGTACAGATAAATAGTTATGCAGTTAGATTAAACAACTAATTTTTAAGATAAACGGTTTAAAATGAAATGAACACTCCCCAGTTAGTAGGCTCAAGCAAGCTAAAACCCACATGGTAACAAAAACAAACTAGCAGAAATTGTTAACAAGTTATTTAAACACCCCTGTAGGCTACTATTTACTAGTTAACAAAAAATATACTCACCCCACCCAGTATTGTAATCAAAACTTACCAGAAAACATGTAGTCCTTGGCTTAGACAGTGTAGTAGTGTGGGCTCAATAGCATCTCATTAGTGTGAAAGATCTTGAGAATCAGCTGTACATGTGATGGAAGAATGCACTGTGCATGCAGAGGGTTGCAATTCCATTGAATTGGGGATAGTTTAACCAAAATATGCCACAAGACCTAGAATTGCCTTATGTGTATCTCACAAAAAAGGTTCACTTTTATGAGCTAACTTTTTTGATGATTTTAAGCAAAATTCCCAAAATTCTGAAATTTACCAGAAAGTTTCTGATGCTTTGCAACCCTAGTACTCAGTGATGTGTTGTGTTGGATTTGCCCCAAACATAACACTTTGTATTCAGGACATGAAGTTAATTTCTTTGCCACATTTGTTGCAGTTTTACTTTAGTGCCTTATTGCAAACCAGATGCATGTTTTGGAATATTTGTATTCTGTATAGGCTTAGTTATTTCCATTCTGTCAATTGGGTTAGTATTGTGGAGTAACTACAATGTTGTTGATTCGTCCTTAGTTTTCTCCTATCACAGCCATTAAACTCTAACTGTTTTAAAGCCACCATTGGCCTCTTGGTGAAATCTCTGAGCGGTTTCCTTCATCTCTGTCAACTGAGTTAGGAAGGACACCTGTATTTTGTAGTGACTAGGTGTATACCATCCAAAGTGTAATTCATTACTTTACCAGGCTCAAATGGATATTTAATGTCTGCTTCTTTTTTTTACCCATCTATTAATAGGTGCCCATCTTTGCAAAGCATTGGAAAACATCCCTAGTCTGATTCTGTGTTTGAAATTCATTGCTCGACTGAAGGACGTTATAGATAATTGTATGCATGGTGTACAGAGATGAGGTAGTCATAAAAACATTTTTTAAACACTATTATTGCACACAGAGTGAGTCCATATAACTTATTATGTGACTTGTTAAGCAATGTTTAAATTAGTTTGTAAACTTTTCTAAAAACATAATTCCACTTTGACAGTATGGTGTATTGTGTGTTAAGCCAGTGACACAAAATTTCATTGTAATCAGGCTGTAACACAACAATATTTGAAAAAAGTCAAGGGGGGTGAATACTCTCTGAAGGCCCTATAAATGTGTTTTTTTGCTGTTTACACATTAGGGAAAGATCAGATAGGTATCCGATATGCAAATAATTGGCAGCATATCTGAATTGGGCAGTCTGTGTAAACACAGCCTATGACGAGGAGATCTCCTTTTTGCATTTCCTATCAAATTGACTCCAGAGTATACAGTGCCATCAGTAGAATGTGAAGCCATACATCTGTTCTGGCCTAGCATCTAGACTCCAAAAGGCACATCATCACTATCTTCTCATTTGGACGACGTCGTCTGTGTACTTATCACTACCTCGTCATAATCACAATGTTGACAAAATGCCAGGGTCAGACCTTGGAGCTGGAATTACATAAGTGCTTTTGACATAACATCAAACTCTGAATGGGCGTGGTGACCCACAATTCTAGCTCTGTTAGTTTGAGTAGTGTGCTGTTAAGCACAGAGTTGTGGGTTTGAGACTTGCATGGGCCACATACAGCCACTGACTATAGTGTTGTTCACCGTAAGTCACTTTGGATCAAAACGTCTACTACACTCACTAAGTGACCATATCATCTGTGATCTGACACTACTCAATGGCACTATTGGGGCCTCTATAGGTCTGCAATCTGTCACTTTCCACTGAATAAGATTCCAATTTCCAGGGACAAGTCTTAGCACTGTATTCCTGGTGTTTCTCTCTGGTGTTAGTCTCCTTCTCCCCTCAGTAGAGGGAGGATGTCTGTGTTGGATCTGGAGGAATATGAAAGGCAGAGCAGCAGGAGGTGACTCTTCCTATCCTCCCTCTTCACACGCACGCATCCACGCACACACACACCGTGCAGTACAGCTTCACACACGCATGCAGGGACGCACGCACATATGTACACACACTGTGTTGTACAGCTGTAATTATTCAATCTGCATGCGTCTTCTGCTTCCTCACTGTACGTCCACATGGATGTGTCTGTCTCTCACCGCTGTTCCCCTCATCCAAACCTTCAACACAGCCATAGGTCCTACCTAAGCTTCCACTTCTTCTGATTTAGTATTTAAAAACAATACTCAGAGCTTCCTAGAACTGTATCATATAATACGTATCATGACTGTCACTTGTTGTCATATGATGCTTTATAGTGAATTCGTAGGTTGGCATTATGCTGCGAAGGTCAGAACCAAAACTTTTGGTGAAGCTGCCGTCAGCCACTATGGTCCTGGACTTTGGAACAGTCTGCCAGAAGATCTGAGGCCCTCAGAAACCGTTGATTTAAAAAAAAAAAACATCTTAAGACATACCTTTATTGGCTTTTTTCACTTAGCATGCTTTTAGTTGTCTCAGCCATTTTCTCAACTTTTTTTTATTGTATCTCTTTCTATATATTTAATTTATTGTATCCCCTCATATCCCACTGCATTAGTCTCTCATATCATATTTTATATGACCATTGTTTCATTTCTTTTTTTTATCTCAGAATTTTTATCCATGTCTAATCATAGATTTTTATCTTTCTCACTTTTTATTTTTTCATTTGTTAAGCAGCTTGAAATACATTTGTTGTAAGAAATGTGGTATATAAAGAAAGTTTGCTTGATTGATTGATACAGTATTGTGCATAGACTGTAGACTGATTCCATCATCCACCTTCTGACTGTTCCCTCTATGGCACACATTGCAGGGAAAATACTCCCTCCAAACACAGACAAACACACGTACACACACCCCAGCATGGCACTCCTGCTGCTTCCACACCTCTCTGCTCCCTGGCACCCTGTAACCACAGTTTAGGGGCACATGGCCAGAACTCAACCCTGGCAAAACAATGTACACACTGTTGCTGAAGACACCCTAACAGCTCATGTAAATAATTCACACATAATTTAAAATGGGAAAATCAAACAGAATATCACACATCAAAGGCTTCTAGAATCCTAGAAGGATTTTTTTGTGCCGTGGGCGGGTTGGGGGGGGGGGTTGGTGTCTGTTGCGCAGATATTTTTGCTTGTAAAAATGTGAGCACATTTATTTATCATTAGGTGAGCTTCCAATCCCCCAGCTGGCAGGAGTCCAGCTGTTAAGGGCTTCATCTGGAGCCAGTCAGTTTACATAAGAATCCAAAGCCATTTTAGTCTGGAGAAAGAAGCCATCACCAGGGAAAAGGGCAGAGTGTTCAATGCTCATCCATTTAAAAGGGAAACCAGTTTTTTTGAATCCCGCTGCTTTCTGCATGGTTAGCTCCCCAACATCGCTGTAATAGAAGAGAGGCCACTCTGTCAGCCAGAGAGCTGCGGCGGCTTGGCGAGCGGCGAGGGGAGAGCATGTGGTCGAGGAAGTACCCGACACTCTTCAAAACAAACAGTCTTTACGTTCAGCTGAGCAAACACAGGGCCGCCACAACGCACATCAAGATTGGGAGGGGTTGGATTGGGGGATAGGGGGGTAAACCCACGTTTAAGTCCATTTTCAATTTCATGCCTAGAGAGACATGTATGGAAGYGCCCCYSWCCATGTTTCATCCATACAGCTCTCATCCTCTCGCAATAACACACACMYMMSWYWKMWMWCACMMMSCAYRCACACACACACRCRYRYRCACACACACACTGTTTTGTGTGTTAGCTGGATGCACTAAGATARCATTGATTTCAAACCGTTTGGATYCCAAAACTATTCARAAGTATACTGTATGTRTTTAAGCCATAGAAACAGATGCCTTTGTATCMTACACAGTTCCACAACAGTCCCCCCACAGGCCAGACTGGTATCTGCCTCCCTCTTGAGTAAAGCTTGCTGTTGTGCTATTGTGCTTGTGCCCACATTTGAGAAAGGTCAGRAGGAATCCAATAATGGTGTTAGGAGAGCTCTTCAGAAGTGAGGTGAGAGACGGCCAGTGTTTGCAGACAGACAGATGTACACAGATTGTTTACASCCTCTRACTTGGTTTGTCTGGGTCACCGAGTYCAACACAGCAACAGTAACCAGGGTATTGGAAGATCACACAGAGAGCCTTTAAAAATAACTACATTGATTGACCAAATCGATTCTCCTTCTCTTTAGATGTCTTTGAGATCCTAATGTATCCTATTGGATTGTATAAAACTGATTTAAAATATTAAGACCGTAAAGAAAATGGGTTGTCTTTTTCATGTTAGTGAAAAACTGGTTCGAGAACAGACACATTGAAGTCACCTAAGGTCTGTTATTGCTTAAATGGATTTGTACACAAAAACATGAAAAAGCAGACACCGACACACGCACGCAGACATCGCGCACACACACACACACACACACCCACACACACACAACACACAACACACACACACACACACACACACACACACAACACACACACACACACACACACACACACAACCACACACACACAACACACACACACACACACACACCCACACACACAACACACACACAACACACACACACACACACACAAGGGATGACTTCAGTAGGAGAGTAAGCAGCAGAGACATCAGTTCTTCTATAACCTGCCAGGACCAATTCCCCTATCCTGGTTTCAAAAGTAAATGAAGAGTCTTAATAAAGGCCATCATAACATGGGTCTTTTTAAGTGAGACAGCCTCCCCTCTTTAACAGGCAACCCCCTGATGGGCAAACACCTCTTTTCACCAATCTAATTTCCACCAATCAATACATGTAGCTTTCTGAAGACAGCCGTACACAGCCTTGCCCCCCCCCCTCCCCTCCTCCTCTCTCTTCCTTACAAAGATCAGACACTTATTTACGTTCCTCTAATTAGATGCTGTTTTTATTTACCCAACAATGTACCAGAGGAATCCCCAATTCTACTGCCCAGTCAATGAACTCCACAGTTGACATTTTCATGGCATTTTCATCCTGCTGTGATCAATACAGTCATTGAGACAATTACTCCTGGGCCATGAACAGTAGAGGCACATAATCACATGATATAATGCAGCCAGACACACTGCTTCAATACTAAACCACTGATTTATCAGCTAAGGACTCTGGTTGCTGAAAAGTGTATTTTGTTTCCATTGTTAAAAAAAAAATATCAGCAGTATATTGATATAAGGTAAAAAATTGCATTCATTTAATTGAAAGCAGTAAAAAGAATCATCTGAACAATATGCATTTATTGTCTCTAACCATAATCAGTCTTATGTCTTCGATGAACTTAAAATCGTAGTGTAATAATTATATGTAAATGCCATGACTGATTTTGTTTGCATGTTACAATAAAGTAACGTTTGTTCCGTGCCTCAAAAGACCAGATGGTGGAGCCAAAAACTCAGCAGAGAACAACAAGAAGTGATTTCAGTAATGCACAAAGTCCTCACATCCTCTGGCCTCATGGATACCTTGGTGTGTGTGTGTGCATGTATGTGTGGTGCATGCATGTATGTATGTGTGCCTGTGAATGTGTGTCCGCACCTGTGTGTGTTTGTGTGTGTGTGTCTGTGCGCGTGCAGTCGTGCTTGTGTGTGTGTATGTGTTTACTCCAGACTGTAAAAGTTGTTCTCAGTTGAGAAAAAGAGAACAGGGTTCATTTCAAGATTTGTGGCCTGGTAGCGGGGTATGGAAGAATAATGACTGAATTCAACTGTGCTGGAACAGAAACACATTCCAACACTCTGCAAACGCTAACTGCCAGAGAAAAACAATAACTACATCAGAACATTTACAAGTAAGAAAGCTCAGAGATGGAATATCTGGGCGACGAGCGCCTCACACTCCTTCGAGTGAGATGAAACGTTGTTCCAGGATACTGCTAAATGCTTCACAAACTATATCTATGCTTTAAATGTGCTTCAACAACAACATCAATGGGAAGTGAGTGAATTTGAAAGGGAAGCTTTTTGGGGGAACCAAGGTCTTATTTGCGCTTATTTGCCTGTATGGCCTTGCCATACAGGCAAGGCCACATTTTCTTTTGCTGCTTAAAGGAGAATATAATGCTTTAATGACAACACACATGTTCCTCCATCAAAATATGTAGAAAAGATCATCTGATGACAACAACACCACCTTCTGTGGTTCTTTATTTCACTTTTAAATCACAGTTGTCAACAGGTTTAAAAGACTTTCAATGTTGAGTTTTTTCAAAGTGCAGGAAATTACAACAGAAAATAGCAGTTTAATTCTCTTGACGAAGACAAGCCATGTTTGAGTCATGATCGCCTTCCCAGTTTCATGCGGATCTGACCTGTACCAGTTTCATGGGGATCTGACTTTGTACCATTTCACGGGGATCTGACCTGTACCAGTTTCATGGGATCTGACCTGTACCAGTTTCACTGGGACTGACCTGTACCAGTTTCATGGGGATCTGACCTGTATCAGTTTCAGGGGATCTGACCTGTACCAGTTTTATGGGGATCTGACCTGTATCAGTTTCATGGGGATCTGACTTTGTACAGTTTCATGGGGATCTGACCTGTATCAGTTTCAGGGGGATCTGACCTGTACCAGTTTCATGGGATCTGACCTGTATCAGTTTCATGGGGATCTGACCTGTACCAGTTTCATGGGATCTGACCTGATCAGTTTCAGGGGATCTGACCTGTACAGTTTTATGGGGATCTGACCTGTATCAGTTTCATGGGGATCTGACTTTGTACCAGTTACATGGGATCTGACCTGTATCAGTTTCATGGGGATCGACCTGTACCAGTTTCACTGGGATCTGACCTGTACCATATCATGGGGATCTGACCTGTACCAGTTTCATGGGCCATACAGGCAAGGCCACATTTTCTTTAGCTGCTTAAAAGAGAATATAATGCTTAATGACAACACACATTTCCTCCATCAAAATATGTAGAAAAGATCATCTGATGTACAACAACACCACCTTCTGTGGTTCTTTATTTCCTTTTAAATCACAGTTGCAACAGGTTTAAAAGACTTTCAATTTGAGTTTTTTCAAAGTGCAGGAAATTACAACAGAAAATAGCAGTTTAATTCTCTGACAAGACAAGGCCATGTTTGAGATCATGATCGCCTTCCCAGTTCTGCGGATCTGACCTGTACAGTTTCATGGGGATCTGACTTTGTACCAGTTTCACGGATCTGACCTGTACCAGTTTCATGGGGACTGACCTGTATCAGTTTCAGGGGATCTGACCTGTACCAGTTTCACAGGGATCTGACTTTGTACCAGTTTCACGGGGATCTGACTTTGTACCAGTTCAGGGGAATGACCTGTACCAGTTTCATGGGGACCTGACCTGTACCAGTTTCATGGGGACCTGACCTGTACAGTTTCATGGGGATCTGACTTTGTACCAGTTTCACGGGGATCTGACTTTGTACAGTTTCACGGGATCTGACCTGTACCAGATTCATGGGGATCTGACTTTGTACCAGTTTCACGGGATCTGACTTTGTACCAGTTTCACGGGGATCTGACTTTGTACCAGTTTCACGGGGATCTGACCTGTACAGTTTCATGGGGATCTGACCTGTATCAGTTTCAGGGGGATCTGACCTGTACCAGTTTCACGGGATCTGACTTTGTACAGTTTCACGGGATCTGGCTTTGTACCAGTTTCAGGGGATCTGACCTGTACCAGTTTCATGGGGATCTGACTTGTACCAGTTTCACGGGGATCTGACTTTGTACCAGTTTCACGGGGATCTGACCTGTACCAGTTTTCATGGGACCTGACCTGTACCAGTTTCATGGGGACCTGACTTGTACCAGTTTCATGGGGATCTGACTTTGTACCAGTTTCACGGGGATCTGACTTTGTACCAGTTTACGGGGATCTGACCTGTACCAGTTTCAGGGGATCTGACTTTGTACCGTGTCACGGGATCTGACTTTGTACCAGTTTCATGGGATCTGACCTGTACCAGTTTCATGGGATCTGACCTGTACCAGTTTCAGGGGATCTGACCTTACCAGTTTCATGGGATCTGACCTGTACCAGTTTCACGGGGATCTGACTTTTACCAGTTTCACGGGGATCTGACTGTACCAGTTTCATGGGGACCTGACCTGTACCAGTTTCATGGGGACCTGACTTGTACCAGTTTTCACGGGGATCTGCCCTGTACCAGTTTCATGTGAATCTGACCTGTACCAGTTTCATGGGGATCTGACCTGTACCAGTTCAATGGGGATCTGACTTTGTACCAGTTACATGGGATCTGACCTGTATCAGTTTCATGGGGATCTGACTTTGTACCAGTTTCACGGGGATCTGACCTGACCAGTTTTCATGGGATCTGACCTGTATCAGTTTCAGGGGGATCTGACCTGTTACCAGTTTCATGGGGATCTGACTTTGTTACCAGTTTCACGGGGATCTGACTTTGTACCAGTTTCACGGGATCTGACCTGTACCAGTTTCATGGACCTGACTGTACCAGTTATGGGACCTGACTTGTACAGTTTCATGGGATCTGACTTTTGTACCAGTTTCACGGAGATCTGACTTGTTTACCAGTTTCACGGGGATCTGACCTGTACCAGTTTCATGGGGATCTGACCGTACCAGTTTACGGGATCTGACTTTGTACCAGTTCACGGGATCTGACTTAATGTACCAGTGTTTCACGGGATCTGACCTGTACCAGTTTCAATGGGGATCTGACTTTAAGTTTCAGGAATCGCCTGTACCAGTTTCAGGGGATCTGACTTTGTACCAGTTTCACGGGGATCTGGCTTTGTACCAGTTTCAGGGGATCTGACCTGTACCAGTTTTCATGGGATCTGACTTTGTACCAGTTTCACGGGACTGACTTTATACCAGTTTCACGGGGATCTGACCTGTACAGTTTCATGGGGACTGACCTGTACCAGTTTCATGGGACCTGACTTGTACCATTTCTGGCATTACGCTTAGGTTGCTACTCACGGATTGTACTTTCAGCATGGGGATGCTGACTATGTACGTCGTTACGGCACCGACGTACGGCAGTATCTACTTGCACAGTTGGGGGCGCCGTACAGTTTTGGCTGACCTTGTTACCAGTTTCATGTTCTGTGTACTAGTTCTTCTGGTACTTTGTACCAGTTTTCACGGGGATCTCGAATCATCTTTATGAGTACCAGTTTCACTGGGATCTGACCTGTATCTTATCTTGGAGTGTTTCATTGGGGATCTGACCGTGTACCAGTTTCAGGTGGATCTGACCTGTACCAGTTTCATGGGGATCTGACTATCTGTACCAGTTTCAGGGATCTGACTTATTACCAGTTTCACGGGATCTGACCTGTACCAGTTTCATGGGGACCTGACCTGTACAGTTTCGATGGGACCTGACTTGTACCAGTTTCTGACGGGATTCTGACCTGTACCAGTTTTCAGTGTGAATCTGACCTGATACCAGTTTTCATGGGGACTGACTGGATCCAGTTTCATGGGGATCTGACTTTGTACCAGTTACATGGGGAATCTAGACCGTGTATCAGTTCATGGGATCTGACCATGTTACCAGTTTCACTGGGATCTGACCTGTACCAGTATCATGGGAGTCTGACCTGTACCAGTTTCATGGGGCCATTACAGCAAGGCACAGCATTTTCTTTTGCTTGCCTTAAAGGAGAATATAATGCTTTAATGACAACAGCCACATTTCCTCCATCAAATATGGTAGAAAAGATCATCTGATGTACAACAACACCACCTTCTGTGGTTCTTTATTTCACTTTTACAAATCGACAGTTGTCAAAGCAGTTTAAGAAGACTTTTCAATGTGATGTTTTGGGGGTCATGGGGTTTAGTCATTGGGGATCTGACTTGTACCAGTTTCATGGGGATCTGACCTGTATCAGTTTCATGGGGATCTGACCTGTACCAGTTTCACTGGGATCTGACCTGTAACAGTTTTCATGGGATCTGACCTGTATCAGTTTCAGGGGATCTGACCTGTACTCAGTTTTCAGGGGAACTGACCTGTATCAGTTTCAGGGTGACTGACCTGTACCAGTTTCATGGGGATCTGACCTGTCTACCCAGTTCATGGGAGCTGACCTGTACCAGTTTCATGGGGATCTGACTGTACCAGTTTCATGGGGATCTGACCTGTATCAGTTTTCAGGGGATCTGACCTGTACCAGTTTCACAGGGATCTGACTTTGTACAGTTGCTCACGGGGATCTGACCTGTACCAGTTTCATGGGAATCTGACCTGTAATCAGTTTCAGGGGACCTGGACCTGTCGATCAGTTTCATGAGGGATCTGACTTTGTATCAGTTTCACGGGACTACCTTGTATCAGTTTCACATGGGGAACCTGCCGACATTTCCATGCCGTACTTTCAGTTTATAGGGGACCTGGCTTGATACCAGTTTCACAGGGACGAGTACCTGTTACGTTCATGTGAATCTGACTGTACCAGTTTCATGGGGATCTGACCTGTACAGTTTTTCATGGGGGATACTGACTATGTACCCCAGTTTCATGGGATCTGACCTGTATCAGTTTCATGGGGATCTGACCTGTACCAGTTTCAGCTGGGATCTGACCTGTACAGTTTCAGGGATCTGACCTGCTACCAGTTTCATGGGCCATACAGGCAAGGCCACATCTTCTTTTGCTGCTTAAGAAGGAGAATATAATGCTTTAAATGACAACACACATTTCCTCCATCAAAATATGTAGAAAAGATCATCTCCATGTACAACAAACACCACATTCTGTGGTGTCTCTTTATTTCACTTTTAAATCACAGTTGTCCAACAGGTTTAAAAGACTTTCAATGTTGAGTTGTTTGGGGGTCATGGGGTTTTCATGGGGATCTGACTTTGTACCAGTTTCATGGGGATCTGACCTGTATCAGTTCATGGGGATCTGACCTGTACCAGCTTTTCACTGGGATCTGACCTTGTACCAGTTTCATGGGGATCTGACCTGTATCAGTTTCAGGGGATCTGACCTTACATTCATGGATCTTGACCTGGATCAGTTAGGGCGATCTGACCTGTACCAGTTCATGGGGATCTGACTTGTGTACCAGTTGCACGGGGATCTGGACTACCAGTTTCAGGCGGATCTGACCTCTATCAGTTTCAGGGGGATCTGACCTGTACCAGTTTTATGGGGATCTGACCTGTATCAGTTTCAATGGACTCTGACTTTGTACCATTTTCATGGGACCTGACCTGTATCAGTTTCATGGATCTGACCTGTACAGTTTCATGGATCTGACCTGTATCAGTTTCATGGGATCTGACTTTGTACCAAGTTTCTGGGTCTGACCTGTATCAGTTTCAGGCGGATCTGACTTTGTACCCAGTTCATGGGAATTTGACCTGTATCAGTTTCAGGCGGGATCTGACCGTTCTCAGCACACCTTCTGCCCAACATACTTTTTATATGCTAGAAACTTTATAGTTCTGAAATGTATTCAACGACCTTTCTCTATGCTCCCCAAACCCCATACAGTAAGCCACTCTCATTAGATATCAATCACCATACAGTGTGTATTAAAATTCACACCACATATACTGTATATCCAGGAGGATGTCCACCAGGGCATGCACTGGGAGGATTGCAAGCAATCCACTTTGTGAAGAGACTAACATGTTGGAGAGCACATCTGTGGAATCATTCACCCTTAGCCATTCAGATTGCTATGGCTATCACCAACGCTAATGGCTGTACCTGGTGGCCCTTCCTTCATGGGACCTACGTTTTGTGTAGTTAGATTTGGCAGTAATTCATTCCAGGAAGCATCAGTAGCTGACTTCTCTATTTTATCAGCCCCTGGTTAGAAGCTGGCCAGAAAATAATTCTGYAGCAATTACCATATGTTGTGATTGTGGTTTTGGACCAGCACCGTGACATCTGTGTTATATTAGCATCTGGGGCACACTGAAGCAACTTCCACAGGCTACATTCCTTCTCTGCATCTACTGAACAGGTGCTCTCTTCAACACGGCTCTCCTACAGAGGATTCAGGGCTAACCAAAGCACTGACTCTCTGCCTACCCTGTTAAAGGTTTTATTTACACTGACAGCATGTTTGTAAAATAGTAATTACAGAAAAACAGACTTTAAGAGGATTGCACAAAGTAAGAGCACTGTAATTCCATTACACTCCCATCGCTTCTTAGTTAGTTCTCTCAGTGCACGCAAAAGTCAATCGGAATAATGAATTTGACTAAAACAACAAAAAATAGTTAAGACATTTTTTTCAATGACAGAATCAATGTTTTTGTTATCATCAACAGAGTTGGGCTTTATCCTGCTTTATTCTGGGGCCTGTTTAAAATGTGTGGAGGACTTAGAGGGATAACAGGACTTAGAGAGTTGTCCCTAGGCCATGCATGCCTCAGCCTAGACAAAGCCCCAACTAGAGGCCGGCTCTCAGCATCTTTACACACTGTACTGAAGACACTCCGTTAGACTACACACACGCACACACACACACACATACACACAGAAATACAGACAATCCGCTCCTCAGGACCAGACAGCCTGTTCTCTCATTACCTTTGAAAGAACTAAACCCACACAGAAACACACACATACACACACATTTCATGCACACAATAAACGATGAGGCGTTTGGAATATCTACAGGGAATTCTCTGACACAAATAATCAATTATTTCTTTAAACTTCTTCCATTCATCATAATTTGTCTGACATGACAGTCTGGAGCAGGTGTTAACCTGGCTCAGTGGTGAGAGGAGAGGAGAGGATAGCAGCCCACTGGGGTCTCAGACAGACAGAGCCTGCATCTTAAATGGYACCYTATTCCCTATTTAGTGYACTACTTTTAACCAGGGTCCATAGGGCTCTGGTCAAAAGTAGAGCACTATATAGARAATAGGATGCCATTTGAGATGCWGCCAGAGACTCWGTGTGCCGTGTGTCCCTGTGTTAAATGATGTTTCCYCCAGGAAGGGACTGGGAGGGAGCAGCAGGGCTGTCCTGGCCTGTCATACAGCCTCTCACTCCTACAATAAACCAGACCATCATCACAGCAGAATGCCAACTGTCACAGAGCCCTGCTATCTGTTCCAGAATGGTTCTATGCTTTCCATGTTCTGGTCGGAAGTGTTATGCATGTTTGATGTGTTTCACTTCGTCATAGGAAGAGGGGCCTTCCTGTCCCTGCCACTCTGCTGTCCTCCTCCTGATACAGAGAATAGAGCACATACGTAATAAACTTTGTAAGTTATAGGAGTTTGACCAGACGTTATTTCAATTTCTGCATCAAAGAATTATCGGCCATGACATGAACACATGAGGGGGCTTTTAAGTCAATTGTGGCAGCAATGTCAACTCACTAATTTATCAGGCCTGTAGCAATTCATATATTAATCCATTAAATTCATAAAGCATTAGGCTCCATAAAGCAGTCAAGAATTATAGGGATAGCTTTATCTAATACATAAATACATAGACGTAAGGATATCTAGGTAAAGTGTGCCAGCTATACCAGAGGATCACAACTTTGATAGGACAACAATCCTGTGTAATATATGACACAGAGACATACACACAGTGCTGAAATGGTGGATAAAGTGAAAGCAATGAAACGAGAGAACGATTAGCTTAGTCAGTTGGACAGGAGGTTGAAAAATATCTGCTAATTATCGTGTTTACAATGCTTTTGATATTTTAAGTGCAATACTGAGTCTGTTAGGAACTGCAGAATAAAATAGGATTCTCCAAGGAGAAAATAAAAATGAGGGAAAAAAAGAAATCTAGAATCCGTTACAAAATAACAATCTGTTTTCAAGATGTGTATAATTAGATGACCAACACATTCTAACATCAGTGGAACAGCGCCTGGGTCCTCGGGAAGAGGAAACGGCAAGAATTAAACACTTTGACCACAGCATAATGTTTAAATAAACGGGAAGAATAAGTACATTTAAAAAGAGCTATTTAAGGTCTTTAAAAAGGGACTGGATAAACACTGTKTKRTARGCAGAATGATAATCAGAATKAGATTTTACACAGCTGTAAATCATAATRCGAACTTCAGAGGAAACGTCACAGGGCTTGGAAGGGAATGATCCCAAATGCTAGTTGAAGAAGAATAAAACTTTCATGGTTTGTAAAATAAATGAATTATCTTCTGAATTACAGGCCTCATTATAGAAGGATCCTGCCACCATTATCATCATTAAAAACAGATGGGTTACTTATAGACTCAGCATGCCCTCATACTATGTAATGCAGATTCATATTCATGACCAGGATGATCTATTCCTATAGATTCATTAAGTGTTTAGCGATATTTGATTTTATCACAAATGTATCAAGTGGAGATTGACTTTTGATCATTAAGGGGGAATTAAATCACAGTATTTACGGTCATTTCCCTGACATGAGGAAAAAAGTGAATTTTCATATGGATTACAAAAGCCAGGCAAATTCATGTAATGTAATTGCTATTAAAGGTAAAAGGAAATTCAATATACAGTCAGATTATACTATATATTTTGACTGATTTCTATTTTTATTTTGTGTTATTTTATCACTGAAACGTAGGCACTGATCCTCAGTTACAGACAAATTACAGTTCATTCCTACCATGTCAAAGCTGTTCCACAGTGAGTGACAAAGATTAGCATGAAKCCAAATGAACAAGGACAAGCAGGAGAAAGTTCACATTCATATTCAATATTTAAATKCAATGTGTGAGAGTGTGAGCCGAGCGTGAGTGCTCGGTGATCGCAGCGCACTGCTCTGCTGCTTGAAGTACTGTAGATTGCTGGCTTTGACATTTCCCCATTGTGCACAGCGGTGCAGCAGGCAATAATTAAATATCAGGTGCATAAGCTGCTCTTTAATTTGACATGTGTGCTCCAGGCAATAAACACACGTGGTGMARTGGGGGCAGAGTAATTGCAGAGGAATRAAATATYGTATCAAGAGTGAGCRGATCATTGTATCAGGTACCTGATGACAGCTCGTTTGATCATTACGCCAGGGCTAAAGAGGTTGGCTAATTAGTTGCCATTAAAACTCACCCTCTAATCAGGGGTCGCTCTTGCATAAAAAATGTCCTTATCTCCAGATGACTGAACAATGCCCTTAACCCTTTCATGCCTAGGCAAGCTCCCCTTCCTGCAGCTATTTGCAATAGAAATTAGGCACCAGGATGTAGTGAAAAAAAATGGGGGGGGGGGTCCTCCTGTATTGTCATTTTACTGTCTGTAGAAGATAACTGTTAACCCCTTCAGCAGAACTACTTAGATAATATACATTCCTCTACTATGGATACTTTGGAGTGGTTTTGGTYTATTCATAGCTCTAGTGATGTGAACTGAGGTGAGATTACAGGTATTGAAAACTCCAASTACTACTGATGTAACAACAGATAGTATTATTTTYYMAWKKTYCMWWAAAAAAKGKATGTGGTTCRKGCTAGGAGTTCAASCAAAGCARAGGAAGAATAAGTCAGTGGAGTGAGATTAAAAKAATGCTTATGCCACATGGCACGGATGCATTATGTCAATAGGAGTAAAGAATGAATTCTTCAGAGCWCTCCCTTGTGAGAAGGCCCCTGTCGTCTGAGGAAATAAAGGTTCCTCTTGCTRTGACTTTCAAGGATGGCAGAAAGTGCTCTGGTGAGAGCCCCATGCAATATTAGCTGACAGCCCCATATAAATAATGAGGCACATAATGCCATGTGCGAGCGCTAGTGTCTCCACAAGGGCTTTCAATAGGTGCACCCTTGCCGCTACATTTCCATTTTGTTCAACAAAGAGCCAGTCTTCACAGACGACTTCTGTCTGAAAGCTTTGCCTGATCATTCTTTTATGTGCCACTTCCCAGAATGCACAATATKCACAGGACCTCATGATAATAGGCTCGTCGGGACACTGGGAGGGAAGAGAAAGAGGCGGCTTGTCGGAGTGCATACATCCAGGCCTGGCCCCGGGGAGAGGGCCACGCAGTGCGACACTCCAGTTACAGGAAGCCAGGGGACTGCCGTGCAGCGTGCCTGACTCCTCTTCCCCCCCATCACTGTGGCTAATGGCTGCCATGTTTGAGAGAAGGGGCTGTGCTGGTGCCTCAGCCTGGGCTGATGTAAGATGAGATCCATTAGAGGTCGCAAGCACACACAGGATGGGCCGGGGTGACGGTCGATTGATAAGACTGTAAGGGGAGTGAGGCGGAAGCAGCTTCTGCCTCTTTCTTTCCTTACTCCCCTCCACAAGGACTGCTTTAACTAGACTGAAATGGAGTGGAAAATTGATGGAGATGTCTTGCATTGTGATTKTACTTCTGGACTGTGTAAAGTACTTCTGGGCTGTGAGCAGCTCTGGTAGAGGGTAGGCCTCTGTTTTGAAGTGGTCAGAAAATTGACCATATTCTCTTGAGCAATCGAGGACATCTTGGATAGTTCCCATCTGTGTCCAATATTGTGTTATAACTTGGTTGTGACTTGTAAACATGGGCACAGCAGCATCGCTACAGACACAATCCACTGTTTGCTCTCAAAACACAGTGAAAAAATTACACAATGCTGATGGGAGCCTGTCTATTGACATATTTCACTCTTTCTAAACTTGTCTATTCCTAGACATCTCACAGAGAATAATACTCTACTCTATGTTGTACCATTTCTACAGTCATTGAGAAATGCCCTGCATTTGCCCATGATTGCATTTCACTGGCAAACAGTACTGTACACATCTTAATTAGATTAATTCAGAGACAATAATTTACTGGGGAGCCATTGGGAGGCTGAGAGCTGAGAGCCCATCCATATGCTACTAATTTCCTGCTTTATTCATTGTGTGTTCTGGCGTTGTGTGGGAGGCTCCACAACTTCCATCTTTCTGACAAATCAGCCAAAATAGCAACGCAAACATTTTCCTTCTCCTGCTTTTCAGCCCAGTTAAAATATCACAGGATTGTATAAATTAAGACTGTCGAAAAATGTCATTAATAATGAAACATGCGTACTATTTCTCAATCCTGTTTTCTCCTTATAAATAAATGATAATTTGTTTCTCTGCATCGTTACACAAAGGCCTGAGACTACTCTCCAACATTCTAATTATTTTGAAATAAATGCAACATGAATAGATTGAGCATGTCTTATCTCACGCTTTCCCCCATTGGTTGACATGAAAACAGAGAGGAACTAGAGAGGTAGTATGCTCCAATAGGATGCTGCTGTTGACACTGAAAGTGAAAAATGATCAGTTAAGGATCTCAAAGGGTGAGGATCAGCAGAATTAAAGCAAAGCGATTAGTTTGGACATTACAGAACTTTCTTTAAGTATCCTAAAACAGCAAAGCAGACTCTATGGAACATCTCTTTGAATCAAGCTTTGAATCAATGCAGAATAAAGAAAGGGGAAACAACAAGGGGTTTATTTTTCAGGGCCTGCAACATCTACAACACAAACACTCCACCTATCTAACCACCGAGCTGTCAAAGAGCAGGGCTTGGGCTTGTAAACACACAGACAGGATGTGACATTACCATTGGTGAACTGTTATTACAGGCGGCTCTAGCAGCAGCAATAGCTCTGCAGGCCCTCAGCTTTCTACATGGAGAATAGAGAGTGGGACACAATGACAGAGATCATTACCAGACCCAAGAGCATACAACATGTACAAAATCATATTCCTGCACATGATAATTTTACCCCTCTGCTAATGACAACGTTACACACTATAATAATTATATTTCTTGATAATTCAAAAAATTCCACATTGATTAAACATTTACAAGGTACTCAATGATTCATGAGATTTGTTTAAATGTACACATACAGTCAAAGTGGAATTACGTTTTTCAAAATGCTTTACAAATCAATTAAAAATATAAAGTTGAAATGACTTGAGTCAATAAGTATTCAACCCATTTGTTATGGCAAGCCTAAATAAGTTCAGGAGTAAAGTAAAAGGGGGTATTAACAGGGACACAACTTTCACTGGGGTCGGGGGGACATGACCCCCCCACATTCTCAAATTGCTTAAGCTTAAGACAAATGTCTAAAGTTGATTTCCAAACTGTATCAAGGGTTGATAGAGGCTTTCCCGATGACCCAAAACATGTAAAACAAAAATGAGAGGAAGATCTGGGAGACGCTATTGATGATGAATGGATACAGATATGTTTGAATGCCCAGTCATGTTCATATAATCTCAGAAATAAATGACTGCAGTTTAATCCATAGAACGTACTATATTCCAGTGAACGTGAATATAATGCACTTTCATGAGGTCTGGGTGCCTTATATGGAATACTGTACGACAAAAGGAGTCTGTATTGAAAACATGCCCACGTCAGGGAGCTATCTATTTAGGCAATCCCTAGCTGCTGGGCTGCTCAGTCCTGACCCTGGGGATCTGCCATACTGTTGGTTGTCACTCTGGTCTTGGACTAACAAACCTGAAACCAATGATGAATGTTTCACTAAGATCTTAAAGCTGAGTGGGGTGTGTTGTGTTGGGGCGCTGCAGTGCGGAGGCCCCTAGGGGCAGAACGGGGCGATCCAGCTATATTGTGTGCATTTAAAAAGCGCTACAGTATTATCAAATCAAATCAAATCAACATACACATGATTAGCAGATGTTATCGCGGGTGTAGCGAAATGCTTGTGCTTCTAGCTCCGACAGTGCAGTAATATATAACAAGTAATATCTAACAAATTCCACAACATATACCCAATACACACAAATCTAAGTAGGAATGATTTAGGACTATATTCATATGGACGAGCGATGTCAGAGCGGAACGGACTAAGATGCAGTAGAAAAACAGTAAATACATATGAGATGAGTAATGCAAGATATGTAAGCATTATTAAGTGAATGAGATACCGTAGAATAGTATAGAAAACAGTATATACACATGAGATGAGTATTGCCAGATATGTAAACATTAAGTGACTAAGATACCGTGGAATAGTATAGAATACAGTATATACATATGATATGAGTAATGCAAGATATGTAAATATTATTAAGTGGCTAAGACACCGTAGAATAGTATAGAATACAGTATATACATATGAGATGAGTAATGCCAGATATGTAAACATTATTAAAGTGATTAGTGTTCCATTCCTTAAAGTGTGTTCCATTCCTTAAAGTGGCCAGTGATTCCTAGTCTATGTCTATAGGCAGCAGCCTCTAATGTGCTAGTGWTGGCTGTTTAACAGTCTGATGGCCTTGAGATAGAAGCTGTTTTTCAGTCTCTCGGTCCCAGCTTTGATGCACCTGTACTGAGCTCGCCTTCTGGATGATAGCAGGGTGAACAGGCAGTGGCTTGGGTGGTTGATGTCCTTGATGATCCTTTTGTCCTTCTTGTGATATCGGGTGCTGTAGGTGTCCTGGAGGGCAGGCAGTTTGCCTCCGGTAATGCGTTGGGCAGACCGCACYACCCTCTGGAGAACCTTGCGGTTGCGGGCGGTGCAGTTGCCGTACCAGGCGGTAATACAGCCCGACAGGATTTTAGGTGACAAGCCAATTTTTTTTAGCCTCCTAAGGTTGAAGAGGCTCTGTTGTGCCTTCTTCACCACACTGTCTGTGTGGGTGGTCCATTTCAGTTTGTCAGTGATGTGTACGCCAAGGAACTTGAAGCTTTCCACTTTCTCCACCGCGGTCCCGTCGATGTAGATAGGGGGGTGAACCCTCTGCTTTTTCCTGAAGTCCACAATCATCTCCTTTGTTTTGTTGACTTTGAGTGAGAGGTTGTTTTCCAGGCACCACACTCCCAGAGCCCTCACCTCCTCCCTGTAGGCTGCCTCGTCATTGTTGGTAATCAAGCCCACTACTGTTGTGTCGTCTGCAAACTTGATGATTGAGTTGGAGGCATGCTTGGCCACGCAGTCATGGGTGAACAGGGAGTACAGGAGGGGTCTGAACACGCACCCTTGTGGGGACCAAATGTTGAGGATCAGCGAAGTGGAGGTGATGTTTCCTACCTCCACCACCTGGGGGCGGCCCATCAGGAAGTCCAATTCCACAGGGTGGGGTTCAGACCCAGGGCCTCGAGCTTAATGATGTGCTTGGAGGGTACTATGGTGTTGAATGCTGATCTATAGTCAATAAACAGCATTCTTACATAGGTATTCCTCTTGTCCAGATGGTATAGGACAATGTGCAGAGTGATGGCGATTGCATCGTCTGTGGATCTATTGGGACGGTAAGCAAATTGACGCGGGTCTAGTGTGGCAGGTAAGGTAGAGGTGATATGATCCTTGACAAGTCTCTCAAAGCACTTCATGATTACAGAGGTGAGTGCTATGGAGCGATAGTCATTAAGTTCAGTTACCTTTGCTTTCTTGGGTACAGGAACAATGGTGGCCATAGGCCTATGATATGAATTATAACACCCTCCTTAATTTTGGGACAGTGACATTTTTTTTCTTCTTTTGGCTCTATACACCAAAAGTTTGGATTTGAAATCAAACAATGACTATGAAGTTAAAGTGTCGACTGTCAGCTGTTATTTGAGGGTATTTTCATCCATATCAGGTGAACCGTTTAGAAAGTACAGCACTTTTTGTACATGGTCCTCCCATTTTCCGGGAGCAAAATTATTGGGACAAATTAATTTGTATGTGTATTAAAGTAGTTAAAATGTAAGTATTTGGTCCCACATTCATAGTACACAATGACTAAATCAAGTTTGTTACACATTTGCTGTTTGTTTTGGTTGTGTTTCAGATTATTTTGTGCTCAATAGAAAATAATGTTAAATAATGTATTGTGTCATTTTGGAGTCACTTTTATTGTAAATAAGAATAGAATATGGTTCTACATTTTTCTATATTAATGTGTTTGCTACTATGATTACAGATAATCCTGAAAGAATCGTGAATAATATCTTGCGCGTCTAATTTTCTCACTCATCGTTATTCACGATTCATTCAGGATTATCCATAATCATGGTAGCATCCACGTTCATGTAAAATGTTAGTTCCTTGTTTCATGAGCTTAAATAAAAGATTCCAGAAATGTTCCATACACACAATTTTTTTTTAAATCTCTCAAATTTCTGTTAGTGAGCATTTCTCCTTCACAAAGATAATCCATCCACCTGACAGGTGTGGCATATCAAGAAGCTGCATGAGCATTACACAGGTGCAGCTTGTGCTGGGGACAATAAAATGTGCTGTTTTGTCACACAACCCAATGCCACAGATGTCTCAAGTTGTGAGGGAGCGTGCAGTTGGCATTCTGACTGCAGGAATGTCCACCAGTACTGTTGCCAGAGCATTTAATGTCAATTTATCTACCATAAGCTGTCTCCAACATCGTTTTTGAGAATTTGGCTGTATGCCCAACCAACCTCACAACCACAGCCCACGTGTATGGCGTTGTGTGGATGAGCGGTTTGCTGATGTCAACGCTGTGAACAGAGCGCCCCATGGTGGCAACGAACACAATTGCATTGTATGTGGACACTTGACTGTTGAACATCTCATTCCAAAATCATGGGCATTCATATGGAGTTGGTCCCCCCTTTGCTGCTATAACAGCCTCCATTCTTCTGGAAAGGCTTTTCACTTGATGTTGGAACATTGATGTGGAGACTTCCTTCCATTCAGCCACAAGAGCATTAGTGAGGTCAGGCACTGATGTTGGCCGATTAGGCCTGGCTCACAGTCAGCGTTCCAATTCATCCCAAAGGTGTTCGATGGGGTTGGGGTCAAATCAAATCAAATTGTATTTGTCACATGCACCGAACTTGACAGGTGACATGTGACCTGACAGTGAAATGCTTACTTACAAGCCCTTAACCAACAATGCAGTTTTAAGAAAAATACCTTAAAAAAAAGAAATAAAAGTAACAAATAATTAAAGAGCAGCAGTAAAATAACAATAGCGAGGCTATACACAGGGGATACCGGTACAGAGTCAGTGTGCAGGGCCACCGGTTAGTAAAGGTAATTGAGGTAATATGTACATGTAGGTACATTAGAGTTATTAAAGTGACTATGCATAGATAATAACAGAGAGTAACAGAAGCGTAAAAGAGGGGAGGCAATGTAAATAGTCTGGCTAGCCATTTGATTATATGTTCAGGAAGCTGTTTAGAAGGCTCTTGGACCTAGACCTGGCACTCCGGTACCGCTTCCGGTGCGGTAGCAGAGAGAACAGTCTATGACTAGGGTGGCTGGAGTCGGTGACAATTTTTAGGGCCTTCTTCTGACACCGCCTGGTATAGAGGTCCTGGATGGCAGGAAGCTTGGCCCCAGTGATGTACTGGGCGGTATGCACTGCCCTCTATAGTGCCTTGCGGTCGGAGGCCGAGCAGTTGCCATACCAGTGATGCAACCCGTCAGGATGCTCTCGATGGTGCAGCTGTAGAACCTTTTGAGGATCTGAGGACCCATTCCAAATCTTTGCAGTCTCCTGAGGGGGGATAGGTTTTGTCGTGCCCTCTTCACGACTGTCTTGGTGTGCTTGGACCATGTTAGTTTGTTGGTGATGTGGACACCAAGGAACTTGAAGCTCTCAACCTGCTCCACTATAGCCCCGTCGATGAGAATGGGGGCGTGCTCGTTCCTCCTTTTCCTGCAGTCAATCACAATCATCTCCTTTGTCTTGATCACATTGAGGGAGAGGTTGTTGTCCTAGCACCACACGGCCAGGTCTCTGACCTCCTCCCTATAGGTTGTCTCGTTGTTGTTGGTGATCAGGCATGCCACTGTTGTGTCATCTGCAAACTTAATGATGGTGTTGGAGTCGTACCTGGCCGTGCAGTCATGAGTGAACAGGGAGTACTGGAGGGGACTGAGCACGCACCCATGGGGGGCCCCCGTGTTGAGGATCAGCTTTGTGGATGTGTTGTTACCTACCCACGATCCAGTTGCAGAGGGAGATGTTTAGTCCCAGGGTACTTAGCTTAGTGATGAGCTTTGAGGGCACTATGATGTTGAATGCTGAGCTATAGTCAATGAATAGCATTCTCACATAGGTGTTCCTTTTGTCCAGGTGTGAAAGGGCAGTGTGGAGTGCAATAGAGATTGCATCATCTGTGGATCTGTTTAGGCAGTATGTAAATTGAAGTGGGTCTAGGGTTTCTGGGATAATGAAGGTTACCTTAGTGTTCTCGGGCACAGGAACTAGGGTGGTCTGCTTCAAACATGTTGGTATTACAGACTCAGACAGGGAGAGGTTGAAGATGTCAGTGAAGACACTTGCCAGTTGGTCAGCGCATGCTCAGAGTAAACGTCCTGGTAATCCATCTGGCCCTGCGGCCTTGTGAATGTTGACCTGTTTAAAGGTCTTACTCACATCGGCTGCGGAGAGCGTGATCACACATTTGTCCGGAAAAGCTGATGCTCTCATGCATGTTTCAGTGTTACTTGCCTCGAAGCGAGCATAGAAGTAATGTAGCTTGTCTGGTAGGCACGTGTCACTGGGCAGCTCTCAGCTGTGTATCCCTTTGTAGTCTGTAATAGTTTTCAAGCCCATCCGACAAATGTCGGAGCCGGTGTAGTACGATTCGATCGGACGGCATAGCAGGATTTCTTATCAGCTTCCAGGTTAGAGTCCCGCTCCTTGAAAGCGGCAGCTCTACCCTTTAGCTCAGTGTGGATGCTGCCTGTAATCTATGGCTTCTGGTTGGGGTATGTACGTACAGTCACTGTGGAGACAACGTCATTGATGCACTTATTGATGAAGCCAGTGACTGATGTGGTGTACTCCTCAATGCCATTGGATGAATCCAGGAAGATATTCCAGTCTGTGCTAGCAAAACAGTCCTGTAGCTTAGCATCTGCTTCATCTGACCACTTTTTTATTGACCGAGTCACTTGTGCTTCCTGCTTTGATTTTTGCTTGTAAGCAGGAATCAGGATGATAGAATTATGGTCAGATTTGCCAAATGGAGGGCGAGGGAGAGCTTTGTACGCATCTCTGTGTGTGGAGTGAAGGTGGTCTAGAGTTTTTTCCCTCTGGATACACATTTAACATGCTGGTAGAAATGAGGTATAACGGATTTAAGTTTCCCTTCATTGAAGTCCCCGGCCACTAGGAGCGCCGCCTCTGGATGAGCATATTCCTGTTTGCTTATGACCATATACAGCTAATTGAGAGCGGTCTTAGTGCCAGTATCGGTTTGTGGTGGTAAATAGACAGCTACAAAGAATATAGATGGAAACTCTCTAGATAGATAGAGCGGCAGGTGGCAGGTAGCCTAGTGGTTAGAGGGTTGTGCCAATAACTGAAAGTTTGCTGGATCGAATCTCTGAGCTGACAATATAAAAAAAAAAATGTTCTACCCCTGATCAAGGCAGTTAACCCGCTGTTCCCGGGTAGGCCGTCATTGTAAATAAGAATTAGTTCTTTATTGATTTGCCTAGTTAAATTTAAAAGATAGAGATACTCGCACCTCAGGTGAGCAAGACCATGAGACTTCCTTAGATATTGTGCACCAGCTGTTGTTTACCAATAGACTGCCAGCCCTTGCCTTACGAGAGGTTCTGTCCTGCCGACACAGTGTATAACCCGCCAGCTGTATGTTATTCATGTCGTCGTTCAGCCACGACTCAGTGAAACATAAGATTTAAAAAAAATGGAATGTCTCGTTGGTAGGATATACGTGATTGTAGTTCGTCCACTTTATTATCCAGCGATTGAATGTTGGCCAATAGTACCGATGGCAAAGGCTGATTAGCCACTCGGCGCCGGATCCTCACAAAGCACCCCAATCTCCTTCCGCGATACCTCTGTCTCCTTCTACTGCGAATGACGGGGATGAGGGTCTGTTCTGGTGTCTGGAGTAAATCCCTCTCATCCGACACGTTAAAGAAAAATGATTTGTCCAGTTCAAGGTGAGTAATCRCTGTTCTGATGTCCAGAAGCTCTTTTCGGTCATAAGAGACGGTAGCAGCAACATTATATACAAAATAAGTTACAAACAATGCGTAAAAACAAACAAAATAGCTGCCATATAACGGCAGCCATTACATCCTGCGCCATCCATGTGTTTGTCTCCACCCCCTCTAGGTGTCGCCCATCTTCCCCACTTATCCTCTGGGTATTTATACCTGTGTTTTCTGTCTGTCTGTGCCAGTTCGTCTTGTTTGTCAAGCTTACCAGCGTTGTCCTGTCAGCTCCTGTCTTTTCCCAGCCTCTGTTTTTCCTCGTCCTCCTGGTTTTTGACCCTTGCCTTTACTGACCCTGTACCCACCCGCCTGACCACTCAGCCTGTCCCTGACCCTGAGCCTGCCTGCCGTCCTGTACCTTGGCCCTACTCTGGATTATCGACCCCTGCCTGCCTTGACCTGTCATTTGCCTGCCCCTGTTGTTACAATAAACATTGTTACTTCACACAGTCTACACTTGGGTCTTACCTTGATTCCTGATAAGTAAGGCCATTCTACTGCCAATGCTTCCCTATGGAGATTGCATGGCTGTACACTCTATTTTATACACCTGTCAGGAACGGGTGTGGCTGAAATAGCCGAATCCACTAACACTCTGTGTGCAATAATAGTGTTTAACATGATTTTTGAATGATTACCTCATCTCTTTACCGCACACATACAATTATCTGTAAGGTCCCTCAGTCGAGCAGTGAATTTCAAACATAGATTCAACCACAAAAACCAGGGAGGTTTTCTACTGCCTCACAAAGAAGGGCACCTACTGGTAGATAGATTTTTAAAAAGCAGACATTGAATTTCCTTTTGAGCATGTTGAAGCTATTAATTACACTTTGGATGGCGTATCAATTAACCCAGTCACTACAAAGATATAGGCATCCTTCCTAACTCAGTTGCCGGAGAGGAAGGAAACTGCTCAGGGATTTCACCATGAGGCCAATCATGACTTTAAAACAGTTTCATAGTTTAATGGCTGTGATAGGCGAACCTTCACAATTATTTTGCATTTCAGGGGTATACTAATAACTGAAAAAACATGTTTTAAATGTGAAGTAAGAGACAAATGAAAACGACTTTAATCAAAATATGAGTGATGACAAAATACTAAACAAGTCAAGCAGACATCAATGAAGTGAAAGGCAATAGTTGATGAGAAAAAGTATCCAGTACAATGTAATTGTACATTTTCTATGGCTCCCTGTTAAAATAAAGGTTAAATAAAATACATCTAAGTAGAATCAGTGTGTGGGTGCATGTGTGCGTGAGCGCGCTCGCTCAAAGAGAGAGCATTGTCTGTGCGCGGGTGTGTTCCTGGGGCCCTTTGAAGGGCTGAGGCTGAGCTGCCTGTGATAATTAGAGAGCAATGACCTTCTCATTAGCGCCAGGAGGCAGCTGGGATACCCCCTTCTCTCTTCATGGATGCCCACCCGCCACACAGACAATCTTGGAATATCAAAGCAATTCTCTAAGATATTTATTAGAGCCAAAATTACAAAAACACATAGCAAAACCTTTGAATTACACCCCCTAATGTATGCAGAGCCAAATGAATGGCTACGCTTGCCCCCCTAACCCCCTCCCTCCTCTTCTCTCTTGTCGCTTAAATTTTTCATTACAAATTTCCGGGGCTTCAAAGTAGCATCTCACAGCCAGTCCCTTTCTTCTCTCCTGTGTGACAAAGACCTGTCAAAAACTATCCCTGTGTTTGGTCCTGTTATCTTCAGCTCCTCTTGCATCTAAAGGTCAAATACCTTGGTTTAAATACAGCACATCGCCGCTCATCTGGCAAGGCAGAGGGGAAAAAGAGAAGAAAATGCAGCAGAAGACCTCTGAAAGGCCTCTAATTAATGTTACTTATTGATTTTGTTTTACTGTGTGATGTACTCTATGAAAAAAATATGAATCTAGAAGGAGCTCTCATTAAAATCATTAGCGGCTTGATGTTAGCCGAAAACATCTCACTCTTTAGGCTTCTGAGAGCACATTCACAGGTTCTCCTTTAATGTAACAAGAATGGGCTGGGTCTGCAGGGACTGGGAGGAAGAGAGAAGGGGGGTGCTGCTTATTCTGTTTCAGATAAATGGGAAGCAACAATGGCCCTCTGTTTTAAACAGGCTGGACCAGGGCCCAAACTAACCCAGACACGAGATGGTGAACCTGGTCTTTGCTGAGAGGGTTTTTGACATGTTCGTTTGAATCCCTCCTGCTTTCTGAGAGGCCTCAGAGGAGGAAATGGGTTGGTGTTGCTGGATAGGAGGGATAGAAGAGACAGGGTTTAATCAGAGGACAACACAGGGAGACCTCCACATCTATCACACTGAGATGCCCAAACTACAGCTTAATACTTTATATACACAATATGGTAGAATTACAATTTTATTTAACCTTTATTTAACTAGGCAAGTCAGTTAAGAACACATTCTTATTTACAATGACAGCCTACTGGGGAACAGTGGGTTAACTACCTTGTTCAGGGGCAGAACAGATTTTTACCTTGTCAGCCTTGCAATTCAATCCAGCAACCTTTCGGTTGCCGCCCCAAATTATATTGATCTGCTCCTATAGGTAGACAAGGCCATTAGGAGTGCAAAATGAATGACCATTGATATTTTCAGTATTCTCTGTTCTAATGAAAAGAAAGTCCTATAAGCCATCATCAGAATTTTTATTTAATTTATTTATATTTTTTTTATTGAAATATAATGAAAAGGACCGGAGCACTGGTCTGCCGATGGATAGTGTTCATGTTGAAAAATCCAACTACTGATAACAATTCAAGAGGCTCTTTGCTGGATCCTTTTAATGAGTATACATTAGTGTCTGTATTGAAACATGTCTGCATTGTTGTGCATCAAGAGAGGCAGCAGACATCAGCGTTCACCAACATATTCATCACCAAGACATAACAAAGTTCATTGAGCAGTCATTTGAGAGCAGCTGAAGTGCATGTGTCCATACAGCAGAATGGTAAGGTAAGATACAGACATGCTTCAGTACAGGTTAACATTATCAGTGAAGTAGAGGAGTATAATGTTTGATAATGAGCATCCAAATAGGGTAAGGTGTAAGCCCTCCTCCCCTGTACACAAAAACAAACCCCGGCCATTAGTGCTGTACAGAGCCAATTAAAACACTACTTTTTCTTACCTGTTTCACAACAAATTAAGAAATTAAAGCACTGTTTAAAAACTGCCATTAGGCCTACAGTGTAAATAGATAGGGGGATGAGGAGAGGGTAAAAAATAGCAGACCTACAATTTTATATAGTAAGTACTAGAGGTCGACCGATTATGATTTTTCAACGCCGATACCGATACAGATTAGTGGAGGACCAAAAAAAGCCGATACCGATTAATCAGCCATTTTTTAAATTTATTTGTAATAATGACAATTACAACAATACTGAATTAACACTTATTTGAGCTTAATATAATACATCAATAAAATCAATTTAGCCTCAAATAAATAATGAAACATGTTCAATTTGGTTTAAATAATGCAAAAACAAAGTGTTGGAGAAGAAAGTAAAAGTGCAATATGTGCCATGTAAGAAAGCTAACGTTTAAGTTCCTTGTTCAGAACATGAGAACATATGAAAGCTGGTGGTTCCTTTTAACATGAGTCTTCAATATTCCCAGGTAAGAAGTTTTAGGTTGTAGTTATTATAGGAATTATAAGACTATTTCTCTCTATACGATTTGTATTTCATATACCTTTGACTATTGGATGTTCTTATAGGCACTTTAGTATTGCCAGTGTATCAGTATAGCTTCCGTCCCTCTCCTCGCTCCTACCTGGGCTCGAACCAGGAACACATCGACAACAGCCACCCTCGAACCAGCGTTACCCATGCAGAGCAAGGGGAACAACTACTCCAAGTCTCAGAGCGAGTGACGTTTGAAATGCTATTAGCGCTCACCCCGCTAACTAGCTAGCCATTTCACATCGGTTACACCAGCCTAATCTCAGGAGTTGATAGGCTTGAAGTCATAAACAGTGCAAAGCTTGAAGCATTGCGAAGAGCTGCTGGCAAAACGCACGAAAGTGCTGTTTGAATGAATGCTTACGAGCCTGCTGGTGCCTACCATCGCTCAGTCAGACTGCTCTATTAAATCATAGACTTAATCATAACATAATAACACACAGAAATCCGAGCCTTAGGTCATTAATATGGTCGAATCCGGAAACAAAACGTTTATTCTTTCAGTGAAATACGGAACCGTTCCGTATTTTATCTAACGGATGGCATCATATTGCTGTTACATTGCACAACCTTCAATGTTATGTCATAATTACGTAAAATTCTGGCAAATTAGTTCGCAATGAGCCAGGCGGCCCAAACTGTTGCATACCCTGACTCTGCGTGCAATGAACATAAGAGAAGTGACACAATTTCACCTGGTTAATATTGCCTGCTAACCTGGATTTCTTTTAGCTAAATATGCAGGTTTAAAAATATATACTTCTGTATATTGATTTTAAGAAAGGCATTGATGTTTATGGTTAGGTACACGTTGGAGCAACGACAGTCCTTTTTCGCGAATGCGCACTGCATCATCTGCGATTTATATTCAACGCAGGACACTGCTAGATAAACTAGTAATATATCAACCAGTAGTTATAACCTTGTGATTATGATTGATTGATTGATTGTTTTTTTTGTAAGATAGTTTAATGCTAGCTAGCAACTTACCTTGGCTTCTTACTGCATTCGCGTAACAGGCCAGCTATCGTGAGGCAGGTGGTTAGAGCGTTGGACTAGTTACGCGTAAGGTTGCAAGATTGAATCCTGAGCTGACAAGGTAAAAATCTGTCGTTCTGCCTGAACAGGGTTAACCCACCGTTCTAGGCCGTATTGAAAATAAGAATGTGTTTCTTAACTGACTTGCTAATTAAAATAAGTAAAATAAGGGTATAAACACTATATTTAAAAAATCGGCTTATCGGCGTCCAAAATACCGATTTCCGTTGTTAATGAACTTGAAATTCGGCCCTATTAATCGGCCATTTCCGATTTTAATCGGTCGAACCTCTTAGTAAGTACTACAACACATGATCGAGGGATATACAGAGTTACTTAAGTATTCTACAGTCATATACAGTTCTACTTAGAGTATACTACAGTTACTTTACGGTTTTACTACAGAATTACTATATAATTATCTAGGTATGTTAACATAGTTTTTATAGTAAAACTATATATATTTTTAAGTGTGGTCAGGTCTGAAAACTACAGACAGAATCAAGTTTAATACACCGACTTTTCCTTGGTTACAGATGTTGATTGAAGACATGAGGTTAATAATGGTAATCATTCATTGACTCTAATAGGCCATGACTGATTCTCATTTGAGGAAGGAACAAATGATTTTGTGAATTACGTTGGTCCGCAATGTTAGTGGATGTAATGAGCGTATAATTCCTCTCCAGGTCTTGAGAGAGATATGGAGATTAGGGCCTTGTGGTGACTGTCACATGCAGAGCTCTGACACACAGCATACGGAGTTGTTAAGGAGCTTGAGTGCCACCCAACCTAAACCATTAGGCTTCTCTAAGAGCCTGGAGGCTTCTGCTACACCTGCACATCTCTCCTATATGACGTGCTGCATGTATAAATTTCACACGTGCAGCTTATGCAACTTTGATGCAATTTAAATAATGCACATTAATGAGGGCTGAAAGCTGTAACTAAGAGGCAGAATGCTCACTTACAATTCAAATAATCACACGTGCAATAACCAAAAGTCATGTTGCAATGACTTTTTCCCTTCTCTGTTTTCATCTTCCTCCAGCTTTGATTCCTGCTGTTTTTATCAAAAGGCGAAACGCGTGTGAAAAGATAATGAAATCGCAAATTGGAGCAAACAATTGTGCTCTGTCTTACGGGAGCATTGTGATGTATGAGGATAATTGTACATTGTGTGACAGTATGGCAGCGGATAATAAAACAGCCTTTTCAACACACTTATTCAATCTGAATGACTTATCAGTTTCCTTTGTCAATTCCCTGCTTGTTGGTAAACGACACACTCATTCTCACATTACACACTGGTTTATGAACATTGTAAACGCCCTTTCCTTTTTGGGAAGGGGAAAGCATTTCTTGATAACTACGATTGTTTCATGCAAGATCATCTAAGAAGGATTTAATTTATAACCAAATACTGTACACCAGGATCACAAACCTATCTGATAAAACATTCAGGCTGCTTCAGTTGTGCAAATTAAAATGTTTGGGCATGTGTGGCTGTGAATGGTGTAAAACTGATTCCTTCTTCATTATGGTCTGTAATGGAAATTTCTCAGCCTGTCAGAGGCATTGCAGGGGGCCTGTGAGGCCTGGGAGGATTGGATGGCATTAACACTACCCAGGAGAGTGGTGGGGGTTTAGACCCCAAGCCCAAACAATACAGTAATGATATGTTTATGGCAAAAAAATACAGACAAAGCCCTAAATATGGATAAATTGTTGTGTTGTTGGTGGTCCCTGCAGCAGGAATTGCAGCAAAGGCGAGGTTGGGTGAACTTCCTGGGCTTCAGAACAAACCCATATTTCTCCGCACAATAAAGAGGTTTTCACAGGATCCTAAAGATTGACTTAAATGTCAGCTGGGTCCTTTGTAGTGGTACTGTATATCTTCCATTCTAGACCTGGCACTGGAAGTGACCCACACAGCTGACATCTTAATTCAATCTTTAGGATCTGTTAACCTCTCTTTATTGGGCGGGAGAAATCTGGGTTTGGTTCTGGATGCCAGGAAGTTCACCAACCTCACCTTTGCTTGCATTCCTTCTGCAGAGCCACAACACAAACATATTGTATCCATATTTAGTGGCCTTTCTGTTGTTATGTGTTTTTTTGCCATAACCATATATTACTTGTGAGTTGTTTGGGCTTGGGGTCTAAACCCCCACCAGCTCTGCTCTGGGTAGGTGTGGTTTATGCATCCAATCCTCCCAGGCTCACAGCCCCCTGCAATGCTCGAACAGTGAGAAATGCCATTACGACATAATGAAGAAGGAATCAGTTACACATCACAGCCCACACATGCCAACATTTAATTTGCCACAACTGAAGGTCATGCTGAATGTTTTTTTCAGATGAGGTTTGTGTCCTGGGTTGTACAGTATTTGGTTATAAATTAAATCTCTGGGATGAATTTGGCATGAACAACTGGTAGTTCAAGAAAATCGCCCTTCCAAGAAGGAAAGGGTACAACTTCATAACTCATGTGTTAATTATAATGATAGTGTCTTTACCAAGCAAGCAGGAATGACAAAAGGAAACTGACAACATGTCAGATTGAAATGAGTGTGGTGAAAAGGCTTTATTTCCCTGCAAGCGTCACACAATGTACAATTAAGTCCTCAACATCACAAGCCTCCCGGTAAGACAAGCACAAGTGTGCTCCAATTGCGGATCATCTAGTCTTGCTTTCACACGGTTCGTCGCCTTCGATACAACAGGCAGAATCAAGCTGGAGGCAAGATAAACAACGAAGAGCGAAAACAGATCATTGCAAAATGACTTGTTGTTTTGCACTGTGATTTTTAAATTGATTGTAAGGATCATTCGCCTCTTAGTTACAGCTGCAGCCCTCATTATGTGCATTAATAAATGGCCAGTCAAAGTGCATAAGGCTGCGGTGATTAATTAACAGCACACTTCATATAGGCGAGAGATGTGCAAGCGTGTAGCAGGAAGCCTCTACGCTGCAGAGAACCAAGGTTAGGTTGGGTGGCACTGCAAGGCCTCTTAAACTCCGAGCTGTGTGGAGAGCCTGGCTTGGACAGTCACACAAGCCCTATCTCCATTCTCTCTCAAGACCTAGACAAGTATACGCTGTCATAGACACAACTAACATGGCGACCAACGTAGATTGCACAAAATCATTTTCCCTCAATGAAATCAGTCTCATGAGCTGAATAGAGTCAAATGAGTGAAACCATTTTAACTCAGCATTCCCAAGTCAACATTCTGGTAACCAAGGAAGTCGGTGTATTAAACTTGAATTCTGGTCTGTAGTTTTCTAGACTGACCACAACTAAAAAATAAATATAGTTTACTATAGAAAAATAGTCTACTAGATAATTATATAGTATTATCGTAGTAATACCGTAGTAAACTGTAGTATACTGTAAGTAAACTGTAGTAACTGTAGAATACTTCATACTCTGTAGTATCCTCGATCATGTGTAGTACTTACTAGAGGTCGGCCGATTAATGCGGAATGGCGATTAATTAGGGCGATTTCAAGTTTTCATACACAATCGGAAATCGGTATTTTTGGACGCGCATTAAGCCGATTTTTTAAATATATTTTTTTATACCCTTATTTTACCTTTATTTTTAATTTAGGCTCAACTCAGTTTAAGGAACACATTCTTATTTTCAATGAGGCTAGGGGGAACGGTTGGGGGGGGTTTTTAAAATGGGCCTTTGGGGGTTTCAGCGGGCAGAAACGACAGATTTTTACTTGTCAGCCTCAGGGATTCAATCTTGCAACCTTACGGTTAACTAGTCCAACGCTCTAAACCACCTGCCTCGAATAGCTTGCCTGTTACGCGAATGCAGTAAGAAGCCAAGGTAAGTTGCTAGCTAGCATTAAACTTATCTTACAAAAACAATCAATCAATCAATCATAATCACTAGTTATAACTACACATGGTTGATGATATTACTAGTTTTCTAGCGTGTCTGCGTTGAATATAATCGATGCAGTGCGCATTCGCGAAAAGACTGTCGTTGCTCAACGTGTACCTAACCATAAACATCAATGCCTTTCTTAAAATAATATACAGAAGTATATATTTTTAAACCTGCATATTTAGCTAAAGAATCCAGGTTAAGCAGGCATATTAACCAGTGTGAATTGTGTCACTTCTTCTATGTTCATTGCACGCAGAGTCAGGGTATGCAACAGTTTGGGCCGCCTGGCTCATTGCGAACTAATTTGCCAGAATTTTACGTAATTATGACATAAATTGAAGGTTGTGCAAATGTAACGCAATATGATGCCATCCGTTAGATAAAATACGGAACGGTTCCGTATTTCACTGAAAGATAAAACGTTTTTTCCGGATTCGACCATATTAATGACTAGGGCTCGGATTTCTGTGTGTTATTATGTTATGATTAAGGTCTATGATTTAATAGAGCAGTCTGACTGAGCGATGGTAGGCACCAGCAGGCTCGTAAGCATTCATTCAAACAGCACTTTCGTGCGTTTTGCCAGCAGCTCTTCGCAATGCTTCAAGCTTTGCACTGTTTATGACTTCAAGCCTATCAACTCCTGAGATTAGGCTGGTGTAACCGATGTGAAATGGCTAGCTAGTTAGCGGGTGAGGCGCTATAGCATTTCAACGTCATCGCTCTGAGACTTGGAGTAGTTGTTCCCTTGCTCTGCATGGGTAACGCTGGTTCGAGGGTGGCTGTTGTCGATGTGTTCTGGTTCGAGCCCAGGTAGGAGCGGGAGAGGGACGGAAGCTTACTGATACACTGGCAATATAAAGTGCTATAAGAAACATCCAATATCAAAGGTATATGAAATACAAATCGTATAGAGAGAAATAGTCTTTAATAATTCTATAATAACTACAACCTAAAACTTCTTACCTGGAATATTGAAGACTCATGTTAAAAGGAACACAGCTTTCATATGTTTCATGTTCTGAACAAGGAACTTAAGTTAGCTTTCTTACATGGCACATATTGCACTTTTACTTTCTTCTCCAACACTTTGTTTTTGCATTATTTAAACAAATTGAACATGTTTCATTATTATTTGAGGCTAATTGATTTTATTTGATGTATTATTTAAGCTCAAATAAGTGTTAATTCAGTATTGTTGTAATTGTCATTATTAACATAAATTTAAAAAATGGCTGATTAATCGGTATCGGCTTTTTTTGGTCCTCCACTAATTGTATCGGTATCGGCGTTGAAAAATATAATCGGTCGACCTCTAGTACTTACTATATAAAATTGTAGGTCTGCTATTTTTTACCTCTCCTCCATCCCCTATCTATTTACACTGTAGGCCTAATGGCAGTTTTTAAACAGTGCTTTAATTTCTTTATTTGTTGTGAAACAGGTAAGAAAAAGTAGTGTTTAATTGGCTCTGTACAGCAACTATGGCCGGGGTTTGTTTTTTGTGTACAGGGGAGGAGGGCTTAACCTTCCTATTTGGATGCTCATTATCAAACATTATACTCCTCTACTTCACTGATAATGTTAACCTGTACTGAAGCATGTCTGTATCTTACCTTACCATTCTGCTGTATGACACATGCACTTCAGCTGCTCTCAAATGACTGCTCAATGAACTTTGTTTGTCTTGGTGATGAATATGTTGGTGAACGCTGATGTCTGCTGCCTCTCTTGATGCACAACAATGCAGACATGTTTCAATACAGACACTAATGTATATCAAAAAGGATCCAGCAAAGAGCCTCTTGAATGTTATCAGTAGTTGGATTTTTCAACATGAACACTATCCATCGGCAACCAGTGCTCGGTCTTTTCATTATATTTCAATAAAAAAAATATAAATAAATTAATAAAATTCTGATGATGGCTTATAGGACTTTCTTTTCATTAGAACAGAGAATACTGAAAATATCAATGGTCATTCATTTTGCACTCCTAATGGCCTTGTCTACCTATAGGAGGAGATCAATATAATTTGGGGCGGCAACGAAAGGTTTGCTGGATTGAAATTGCAAGGCTGACAAGGTAAAAATCTGTTTCTGCCCTGAACAAGGTAGTTTAACAACTGTTCCCAGTAAGGCTGTCATTGTAATAAGAATGTGTTCTTACATGACTTGCTAGTTAAATAAGGTTAAATAAAATTGTAATTCTACCATATTGTGTATATAAAGTATTAAGCTGTAGTTTGGGCATCTCAGTGTGATAGATGTGGAGTCTCCTGTGTTGTCCTCTGTTAACCCCTGTCTCTTCTATCCTCTATCCAGCAACACCAACCATTTCCTCTCTGAGGCTCTCAGAAAGCAGGGGGATTCAAACGAACATGTCAAAAAACCCTCTCAGCAAAGACCAGGTTCACCATCTCGTGTCTGGGTTAGTTTGGGCCCTGGTCCAGCCTGTTTAAAACAGAGGCGCCTTGTTGCTTCCCATTTATCTGAAACAGAATAAGCAGCACCCCCTTCTCTCTTCTCCCAGTCCCTGCACACCCAGCCCATTCTTGTACATTAAAGGAGAACTGTGAATGTGCTTCAGACGCCTAAAGAGTGAGATTTTTTCGGCTGAATCAAGCGCTAATGATTTAATGAGAGTCCTTCTAGATTCATATTTTTTTTCATAGAGTACATCACACAGTAAAACAAAATCAATAAGTAACATTAATTAGAGGCCTTTCAGAGGTCTTCTGCTGCATTTTCTTCTCTTTTTCCCCTCTGCCTTGCCAGATGAGCGGCGATGTGCTGTATTTAAACCAAAGGTAATTTTGACCTTTAGATGCAAGAGGGGCTGAAGATAACAGACCACACAGGGATAAGTTTTTTGACAGGTCTTGTCACACAGGAGAGAAGAAAGGGACTGGCTGTGAGATGCTACTTTGAAGCCCCGGAAATTTGTAATGAAAAATTTTAGCGACAGAGAGAAGAGGAGGGAGGGGTTAGGCGGGGCAAGCGTAGCTTTCATTTGCTGCTGTA